>NC_133334.1:115519769-115682269 GCF_042186555.1 Aquarana catesbeiana
CATGCATTGTTGTTTACTTGCCTTTAAATAAATCTGTCCCTTCCTCACGCTGTAGCTCTGTGTAGTTATGCCCACCCTTCTTCTTCATGCTTTAGTCTCCATTCATCACATGTGTTCAAAAGCGTTCGACAATCTGCAAGATGTCATTTGGATCGAGTTACTGTCTGCCAAGCTACTAGAGTGTAAGTCAAAGTGGATGTAAACCCTCACATATACCCAATAAAGTGAACAGCCTCAGATGATACACATAGATGAAACAAATCTTCCTACATAAGTTTTGCATGTATATCTGCTGTCTTTGGCTTTCTATATTCTTTAGAAAGTGAATATTGTGTTAGAAAATGTTCTTCCTGTTTCAGCAGTGGGGGGGGGGGGAGTCTGGGCATACACCGTGTGACAGCTGATTGGAGGAAAGGCACCCCCCCCCCCCTTTCACATAGGCAGAGGAACGAAGAAACTTTCAGAGCTTTGCTGTGAATAGACAAGCTCTCTGCTAATCTATTTATAGCACCCTCCCAGACACAAATTTTTAGCTGCTTTTATCTCCTGTGTCTGAGAAAAAGTCAGACGTTATCATGCTGATAACAGAAAAATGGTGCAGCAGAAAGACACAGGACTTAGGGTTTTGGAGAAAGATAAGTAAACACTACAAATATATGTGCCCAGGTCAGATTTAATGAATGACGTTTACATCCACTTTAAGCTATTCTACCACAACTGGATCAGGTATAGAGAACACACTTTTAATGCTTAGATTGCAGAAGCAGAACAGTCCAAAAAACTTCTCTCGCTCCAGTAAAAAAAATCATCTGTAGCCATGGAATACAGTGTGAAATGTGTGACATATGATATCACCCTGGATAAACGGCAGCTTAGTACAGTGCAGCCATTGTCATACAATCATACAAGATTGTACATGTCCGCAAGCTAATCACAGTAGCCTACGGCCTATAAGAGAGCAATAATGCATTCTTTTTCTAATGTGACTGTTATACAAGATAATGGGGCAGATTTACTAAAACTGGAGCACACAGAATCTGGTGCAGCTGTGCATAGTAACCAATCAGCTTGTAGGTTGTATTGTCAAACCTTAATTGAACAAGAAGCTAATTGGTTACTATGCACAACTGCACCAGATTCTGTGTGCACAAGTTTTAGTAAATCTCCCCCTTTGTGTGCATCATACATGTATTTAGTAGAAGCTGCCTGCAATGCCACATGCCATTCCAATTTCTGCTTATACCTTCTCAAACAAGTGAGACAGAAAGCAGTCTGTGCTCCACAAACACACACAGAGCTAAGCAACTGATACCTTTCTCTGAGAATGTCAGTTAACTCTTTCATTGTCAACATAGAGTTACAGCAAGACATTACATTTTCTGTAGAAGCTGAAACACAGCTAGCGACAGGAAAGTTTTCCAGATCAGGACGTAAACAGACAAGGTAAATGCTTGGTTAAACCAACTTGGAAGCTTCAAGAGAATTATGAAGCTGTTAAAAAAGAACTGTTGGTTAATGTCAATCAGTTATGGTCTAAAACTGTTGATTGCATATCATGACCTTTTCACACTTTTCATGCGTTAGGCCCCTTTCACACGAGGCAGACTCCGCTTCCACGGAGTCCGCCTCGGTCCACCGGCTCAGCAGGAGATCAGTCCGTTGATCTCCGCTGAGCCGGCGGATGACAGGTCCCTCTCTGCTCACTGAGCGGGGAGAGGCTTGTCAGGCGCCACTGCTGCCTATGGAGGGATCAGATGAAAACGGACAGCATGTCCGTTTTCATCAGATCTCACCCGATCCGATCCGCCAGCGACGGTCCGCCATCTGCTTTTAGCGGATCAGACCGGGTCGGAAGTCAGCGGACATGTCTCCATAGGCTAACATGGAGCGCCCGTTCAGGTTCCCCGTCAAAACTGACAGGCGGGCCTGAACGGTCCGATCGTGTGAAAGGGGCCTTACTCTGCAACTAGAGGATGCTCTCAAATAGTTTATTGCTACATATGAGAGTTATCAAAGACTGTGTAATTATACTAACCCCTAAAAGCAGTTGTAACCCTAGGCTTCATATACTCGGGACGTTGTTTATCCTCTCCTGAACGATTTAACTTGACAGCTAGAATCCAATGTTTAAAAATGTCCGTTCAGCCGCGTTTACATGCTGCGTTTGCGTTTAGGAGCGTTTTTAAAAAAGAACATTTTTTTTTTTGTTAAAATGAAAAACGTATGTAAACAAAACACTGCTGAACGCGAGTTACTATGTTTAGCAGCGTTTACATGCTGTTGGCGTTTCAAATGCCTCTGAACATCCATCCTGAACGCACTTTTTTTGCGTTCAAAAAAATTCTTCTAAACTCAACTGGCTAGAAACGACTGTAAAAGACTGATAAGATAACAGAGGAGAGTTCAGGGGCAGCTGAAAAAAATGCCCAACTGATTCTAAATGTCCATTTACCAGCAGCAGTGTACATGAGGCCTAAAAAAATAATTTATCCTGTTTCTTTAAAGCAGAACTCTGGGATTTTCACAAAATCCCCCATTAGTACACCCCCCACACAAAACACTAAACAGTTATCACATTTGTGAAATTTCTTACCGTTTAAGAGATATGACTGATTTCATTTTCAGGAAGTCCGTTTTCTGATTTAAAAAATGCAGCCTGTATTCTACCCAAGAGGAGGTGTTAAAACAGTGATTGCATCATATCCTCTTCTCTGTCTCTAACTGTAATCAGACTACATTTCCCATGAATACTTGGGATGGGAGTGAATGGGGGAGGTACACTAGGCTTGTACATGTAAATGTGAACCCACTTCAACATAAATCACACCCCTCATTCTGCAGCCAGCAAGCCATACATAACACACGGTATGATAGGTTACAGCCTTATAAGTGCAAAGCATTTTAATATAAATGCATATTAATATAAGATTAATGTAATGCATTTAATAAATCCATTTAAATTAAATGAATACATTTAATGCATTTAATATAAATGCAAACAAGTGCAGCTTATCTGTGTCCACCAGTGCCGAATGTCAAGGACCACCATGTCAGGGACCACCAGTGCCACTTGTTAGGGACCACCAGTGCCATTTGTCAGGGAACACAATGTCAGGGACCACCAGTGCCACTCGTCAGGGACCACCATATCAGGGACCACCAGTGCCACTTGTCAGGGACCACCATGTCAGGGACCACCAGTGCCACTTGTCAGGGATCACCATGTCAAGGACCACAAGTGCCACTTGTTAAGGACCATCAGTGCCACTTGTCAGGGATCACCATGTCAGGAACCACCATGTCAGGAACCACCAGTGCCACTTGTCAGGCACCACGTTGTCAGGGACCACCAGTACCACTTGTCAAGGAACACAATGTCAGGGACCACCAGTGCCACTTGTCAGGGACCACCAGTACCACTTGTCAAGGAACACAATGTCAGGAACCACCAGTGCCACTTGTCAGGCACCACGTTGTCAGGGACCACCAGTACCACTTGTCAAGGAACACAATGTCAGGGACCACCAGTGCCACTTGTCAGGGACCACCAGTGCCGCTTGTCAGGGACCACCAGCGCCATTTGTCAGGGACCACCAGTGCCATTTGTCAGGGACCACCATGCCAGGGACCACCAGGGCACACTTGTCAGGGATCACCATATCAGGGACCACCATTGCCACTTGTCAGGGACCACCAGTGCCTCTTGTCAGGGACCACCATGTCAGGGACCACCAGTGCCACTTGTCAGGGACACCAGTGCCACTTGTCAGGGAACACTATATCAGGGACCACCAGTGCCACTTGTCAGGGACCACCAGTGCCACTTGTCAGAGACCACAATGTCAGGGACCACCAGTGTCACTTGTCAGGGACCACCATGTCAGGGACCACCAGTGCAGCTTGTCAGAGACCACAATGTCAGGGACCACCAGTGCCGCTCATCAGGGACCACCAGTGCCACTTGTCAGGGACCACCAGTGCCACTCATCTGGGACCACCATGTCAGGGACCACCAGTGCCACTTGTCAGGGACCACCATGTCAGGGACCACCAGTGCCACTTGTCAGGGACCACCATGTCAGGGACCACCAGTGCCACTTGTTAAGGACCATAAGTGTCACTTGTCAGGGACCACCATGTCAGGGACCACCAGTGCCAATTGTTTGGGACCACCAGTGCCACTTGTCAGGGACCACCATTGCCACTTGTCAGGGACCACCAGTGCCTCTTGTCAGGGACCACCATGTCAGGAACCACCGGTGCCACTTGTCAGGGACCACCAATGCCACTTGTCAGGGAACACTATATCAGGGACCACCAGTGCCACTTGTCAGGGACCACCATGTCAGGGACCACCAGTGCCACTTGTCAGGGACCACCATGTCAGGGACCACCAGTGCCACTTGTTAAGGACCATAAGTGTCACTTGTCAGGGACCACCATGTCAGGGACCACCAGTGCCACTTGTTTGGGACCACCAGTGCCACTTGTCAGGGACCACCATTGCCACGTGTCAGGGACCACCAGTGCCTCTTGTCAGGGACCACCATGTGAGGGACCACCAGTGCCACTTGTCAGGGACCACCAGTGCCACTTGTCAGGGAACACTATATCAGGGACCACCAGTGCCACTTGTCAGGGACCACCAGTGCCACTTGTCAGAGACCACAATGTCAGGGACCACCAGTGTCACTTGTCAGGGACCACCATGTCAGGAACCACCAGTGCAGCGTGTCAGAGACCACAATGTCAGGGACCACCAGTGCCGCTCATCAGGGACCACCAGTGCCACTTGTCAGGGACCACCAGTGCCACTCATCAGGGGCCACCATGTCAGGGACCACCAGTGCCACTTGTCAGGGACCACCATGTCAGGGACCACCAGTGCCACTTGTCAGGGACCACCATGTCAGGGACCACCAGTGCCACTTGTTAAGGACCATAAGTGTCACTTGTCAGGGACCACCATGTCAGGGACCACCAGTGCCACTTGTTTGGGACCACCAGTGCCACTTGTCAGGGACCACCAGTGCCACTTGTCAGGGACCACCATGTCAGGGACCACCAATGCCACTTGTCAGGGACCACCATGTCAGTGACCACCAGTGCAACTTGTCAGGGACCACCAGTGCCACTTGTCAGGGACCACCAGTGCCAATGTCAGGGACCATCAGTGCAGAGCGGGGATTATTATCAGTAATTACTTGTATATACATATACACAGTGGGTATGTCCCGCTGTGTCCAGTATTGTATGTGAGAACGCAGAGCGCCAGTTCCCCCGCCCCCCACAGTTATTATGATTGACAGCTCACTGTTCCTATAACGGGCGAGACATAAGCATTGGTGTTCTAATATACAATAGCGGACACAGCGGGACATCCCCGCTGTGTCATACAAGTAATTACTGATGATAATCCCCGCTCTGCATGGAGCTAGCAGGCGGGGGGTGGCTGGGGGGGGGGCGGTGCGGAAGGGACGGAGTGGAGGGGGTCAGAGTGGAGGTGGAGTGGGGGTGGTGACTGGCAGGGAGCAGAAGAGAGGAGGAGGAGAGCGGAGAAGGAGGACACCTCCTCCATGGGCGGCACAGACCGGGGGCTGTGAGACCCCTTCCGCCCACAACATATCTGCTTCCTCCCTGCTCGGTTTCAGAGGACCTCAAGGAGGAGTGCTAGACCGCTGGCTGAGCTGAGGAGAGGGATAGAAGCCAGCAGTCTTACAAACAGGATGTCAGCAGGCAATAATGGTTTTTCAGCCTATTACAGAGGTACTACAGAGCTCAGAAGAACACGGATGGGAAAGTGGGTGAAGGTAGGAGATAAGCAACAAGGACATGGAAAAAATGTTTTGCCCGGAGTTCTGCTTTAAAGCATGAATAACAGCACAGTGCTTATGCTGTGTAATTTGTTACCTTCTATCATATAAAATACCTGGCTGATCCTGGCTGGTGTTGCCCTGCCCTCTGTAAACTGACTACGTTTATCATGGCTGCTGATCCATGATTACTTTTGCCAAGTCTCTACAATGCTGAGTCCATGCTGATGCTGAAGCTTCTAAAATGTAGATGGCCTTTGCAGGGCCATCTTAATGCAAGGCCACTCCTGGGAACTGCCCAGGGGTCCCAGGTACATGGGGGCTCCACAATAATCTTGCATTACATCATACTTGCCAACTGTCCCAGCATTGCTGGGACAGTCATGCTTTTTACTAAACTGTCCCGATATGGTCGTGTCCCGGGAAGTGTCCCAGAACCTATACTGTGCCCTCCTGAGCCCAGTATTGTGCCCTCCTGACCTCCCCTGTACTGTGCCCTTTGTGTTGACTAGTCTTCGATCTATGGAATATTTTCCTTTTGTAAAATCGATTTTATTGAAAGTACTAATAATTATATGTTTAATTCTATCACCTATTTATACTTTATTTCTTGAAATTAGGTGCATAAATTGTGGCAAGCTGGTAGGGGCCTCAGTGCATTATTTTGCCCAGGGGCCTATGATGCTATTAGGACAGCCCTGGGCCTTTGCTCAGAGGAAAGTAGAGCTGAAGCAGAAGCTGCAGAATCCACAGGCAAGAAAGCACTGATGGAAGCAAAAGCTGCACACAAGAAAGCAGAGGTGGAAGCAGCAGCTGCATGCAAGAAAGCAGAGGCAGAAGCAGTAGATGTGTACAAGAAAGCAGTGATTCAAGCTTTGGAGAAACAATGTGGACAACCACAGCCATGGCAAGGTTAAAGGTTTTAGAGTAAGTTGCCCAGGAAAGTGAAGGAGGTAACAGTAGTAGACACTCAATTGCTTTATATGCATCATATTCCTCACACTATCTCCCAAAACTTCAGCTCCCAGCCACAGTAGCTGAATCCCTCAACTAAGGTCAGTACACCATGCCTACCACCTCTCAACATAATCTGCCTATTCATCCTTCAGTACACTGGGATTTTGCACTGCAGCAAACTGTAGACACCGGTATGCAGATAATGGACAATACAACTTACCATGAAGCTAGTCAACTACCCCCTACCCAGTACACTGCTCCACAGCTGCAACCCAACATGGAAATCAACAGTCAGTGTCAGGTATGAACACCTTTTCACCAATATACCTCTAATCGTCACTCAGTCTCAGCACACCAGTCAATGTAACTAACTTTGGTCTGCATGCAGCTGTGCATCCAAAGACTGAAAGCACAGACATGTCACAGGGTGCTAAATACATGCTCTACAAAGAACTTCCCAAGACACATCTCATTACATTTGATGGCAAACCTGAAAACTACATAGGCTGAAAATCCACCTTCAAAGCCACCATCTGGGAAATAGATGCAACAACTACAGAAGAACTAGATCTGTTTATTGTTTGGCTATGCCCATTATCTGCTGAATCAAAAGACTCAAAGCTGTTCACATTGACAAACCTTCCCAGAAATAACTCACAGAGACATTCTAAAGTTTCAAGGGCTCAGTGACCTTCTCTTGGAGCTTCTGCTTGCCAAAACTGATACCCACCTCCCTGGCCTCAGTTACCTAGATATCACTCGTGGAGTTAACTGAAAGTCTTCAGATTACTGCATGGTATACACGAAAAATGGGCATCACTTGGATCAAGGTACAAGAAAGAAAACAGTTTGCTTTTCTCCCCTTTCCTACTTCTGTGAGTTCATTAGGAGAATTCCATATACTAAGAATGATCCAAGTTTCTCCTTTGATGAGTCCAACCCTCTCGGTCTACCTTCTCAAAGGCCTGCAAGCTCATGCTTTTCACATAGAGACTGCAGAGGTCAAGTGTCTGTGAAAAGGATTGATAATCTACCTGAACCTACTCCAGTCCCTGAAAAGACTGATCAGAACAAGAAACCCAACCCAAATCACCAACCTCCCATACAGTACATAACAAACCCCACCCACTTAGGAAATGTATTGGTTTCAGATGGAAATCCTTGCAAGAATGGAAAGAGCGTTTAAAAAAATTTGAGGTGTGCTTCAAATGCTGTGCTTTCACGGAACACCATGCTAAGGACTGTACACTGGACACACGAGCGGACTTTACGGCAGACTTTGTCCGGCGGACTTTTCGACGGACTTTACGACGGACTTTCCGAATGAACGGACTTGCCTACACACGATCAACCAAAGGCTGACGGATTTGTACGTGATGAGGTACGACCGGACTAAAACAAGGAAGTTCATAGCCAGTAGCCAATAGCTGCCCTAGCGTCGGTTTTTGTCAGTCGGACTAGAATACAGACGAGCGAACTTTTCGACCGGACTCAAGTCTGTCGGAAAGATTTGAAACATGTTTCATTTCTAGGTCCGTCAAACTTTTGGGGAAAAAAGTCCACTGGAGCCCACACACGATCGAATTGTCCGCCGGACTCTGGTCCGCCGGACCAAGTATGCCGTAAAGTCCGGTCGTGTGTACGTGGCATAAGACTACTTTAAGTGCATAGAATGTGACAGTGAAGATCACGTGCAAGTTCTTCATCCATTTCAAGACAGCCCCACACTGTACATAGGCAGTCCTCTCGAGGCAAAGCATGGCAGGGAGAGCACACACCAAACATTGCCCCATACTCCAATTTTCTCTACATGTACAGATGTCTGTGGAGAAGGACAAATCCTGTGCCAAAATATGCTTAGTTCGTGTATATCCCAAGGGTCAACCTGAAAAATCTGTAAAGCCGGGTACACACGGGCCAAATTTTGGGAGACATTTGCTGGGTTAAAAAATACGGTTGACCGTAGGCCCATGTGTATGTCAGTCTGTCTGACAGAATCTAACTGTTTGGCCAGCTTCTGTCGAATGAACATGCTGGAAAACCAACAGCAGACCGACTTCCGATCAACGCTCTCTGCCAATGGCAGAGAGCGCTGGTTGGAGTGTTTCTTGTCCGGGGGCTGTCCCCCTGTCAGATCACAATAGCTCAGCGGGGGAGATCGCTATACTAACTTCACATAGTTAGTATAGTGGCTCTGACCAGAGCCGACAGGTATTTTCGTTCGACCCAGGAAAAAAACTAATAGTGTGTACCAGGCTTAAGCCTTTATACTATTCTTGATTATCAGAGTTACAGATCTCTAACAAGATTAAAGCTTTTTACCTGTTAAACATAACAGGAGATGTCTTTCCATACACCCTGGGTACCTGTGCTGGCATTGCAGAGGTTTCAGACAGGAGAGCCACTGGTCTTATAGTAGCTACCCTGAATAGCAGCATAGAAACACCATTGCCCACTCTCACCAAGTGCGACCAGAATATAACCCATTGAGAGGAGATCCCTACTCCTGCAGCTGATTTTCACCACTCTAACTTGAGAGGCATAGCTTACCACATACCAACTCTTGACAGAAATTATTATTATATTCTTCAGCTTCTTGGCAGAGACAGCCAAAGGGTAAACATGGTTTGCCATCAAATTAATAGACCATATAAAGCACCATATGCCCAATGCCTGGACCTTGACTGGGTCATCGTAGCCAACTTCTGTCTGGGTAATGTCAGGAGGTCTGTCAGGGGATCTAATGGACCAGACCGTGTGGATTGCACAGAGGAGACCAGAAACACATGTAAGTGAAAAAATAATGGTGTTTATTAAACAAGTGACAAGTAAGAGGAATATAAACAGTGCAAAACCAACCACAGACCCACAAACAGCAAATAGTATATACAAGTAAATGGAGATACCGGAATCGTAAACAAATCCAGGCCAAGGTCATACACAGGGAGGTCAGCAGATGGGCAAGGATGGGAAACCAGCAGGACAGGGAGAGGATGGATGGTTAGGCTGCAGGGCAGGGATCCAACGGAATCAGGAGGGACAAGAACAGGATGGGCTTGGGATAGGGATCGGATAGGATCAGAGCAGGACAGAAACAGGTTCACGATCAGGATACAGGCAGAAAGGTCAGGGCGCAGGGAGAAAGATACCAAGGCAAGCCTGTGAGGGCTTGCCGGGTATTTATAAGGCTGTGGTAATTGACCTCATGTTACAGCTGAGCGCAGAGGGTGCTGTTTGCTCCACACTGCCGGAGTGCACCCGCTGGTGGACACCGGTACTACGGCCCAAGGATGCAACAGTGCCACCAGCAGGAGAGACCTCTTACTACAGGTCCCAGGTGTTGGAAGACACCCGCTGGTGGACACTGGTACTGCGATCCAAGAGACCGATAGCGCCACCAACGGGTAAACCCTCTCATGACAAGGTCTTTCACAGTTTCTTCTTTCAAGATATGTGTTCTGCCAAATGGTTGCATTTCCTGTTACAAACAGTGCCCACATCACTACAATGTCAAAGAAAGACTTTGCAGTAAAGGCAAGCAACAGTTCTTTACACAAGGTGATAACAGGGCCCTTCATTTTTGGGATGATAATGTCGCTACCATTGTGTTCGATGTAACAACTAAAGATAATGAACTGGCAGCCACCATGGAAGAAAATAAGTTCCTAAATACTATGAGTTCTATCTATCAGGACAATTCCAGCACCTGGGTAGCACCACTATCATTCTATGCCTCAAGAAAGAAACTACCAAATAATGTTCAGCATGCAGAAGCACAATCTACTTATTTACAACGCACCCTGAACAGAAAACCTAAAAAAGGAAAAACATTTTGGTGACTTTATGCAGAAGGTGTTTGCAAGAGATCATGCTGTGCCTGCACTACTTCTCAAAGAAGAAGAGGAATGCTGGTACCTCCCATGCTTTGGCATGTACCATCCTCGCAAGTCAGATCAGATCAGAGTGGTCATTGACTCAAGTTCTCATCAGTGGTGGCCCGTCCATAAGGGGCGCAGGGGGCCGTTCCCCCTAATCTCTATGCGCCCGGCCCCTAATCTTCATGCAGGGTGCCGGAGGCATAGAGTTATGCAGGGTTTTTTTTGTGAAGCACGTGATTAGAGCCGGAGGCTATAATTGGTATCAAAAAGGGTGGGCTTGGGGCAAAGAGCACTGCACCCTGAGCCCACCCACTTGTGACAATAGCAAATCAACATTCGCTATTGTCTTTCTACTTCTCTTCCCAGCCAATCAGGACAGGAAGCTGGTCCTGAGATGGTATTGGCCAGGAGGAGAAGCAACCATATTGGCCGGGGAAGCCGTCCGCGACCTGAATGGGGTAAGTGCGTGGGCGAGCGGGGCTGGATAGCAAGCGTGCAAGTGGAGCTGGCGGGGGGGGTTGTTTGCCACCCCACCCAAAAAATGGAGCACCAGCCACAATTGGTTCTCATTATGAAGATGTTTCCCCGATCCTTCAGTGATGTCCTTCTCACCTGGCCTAATCTGAACAACAACCTTGTAGGAGTCAGGCAAAAATCAGTTGCTTTTATGACTAATATTCAGTAGATGATCCACTGTTTCATAATCCAAGAAGACAACAGAAACTTCTTCAGTTTCAGATGGTATTGCAAAAACAATGTCAGCGACTACTGAATGAAGGTGCATGTTTTTTTGGCAACAGCCCTTCTCCTGCTGTAGCAATTTATGGGCTAAGAAAGATAGCTCAACAAAGTGAAAAAGAATTCAGATCTGATGCACATGAATTTGTGGAATAGAATTTTTACATGGACGAGGGGCTCAAATTTCTGCCTACAGAAGAAAAAGCAATTGATCTTCTCAAAAGAATTCAGGATATGCTTGACCCTGCCAACCTCAAGCTTCACAAAACGATTATAACAGTGACAAGGTAATGAAGGCCTTTCCCTCAGAGGACTATCCTGTTAGCATAAGGGGATTCCAGCTAGGAATGGATCTTCCACTTACGCCTCAGATTGTTTTGGGATGTCAAACAAGACATGTTCACATTTCAAGTATCAACTCGTGACAAGCCCTCCATGCGTTTTGTCTGCTGTGAACAGCATCTCTGATCCTCTGGGTTTCATAATTCCCTTCATTGTTAAACGGTAAGATACTTCTAAGACAGCTTAGAAGATACCCCATTACCCAGAGAGAAACAACTAAGATATGAATCGTGGAAAGAGTCCCTGAAAGCACTAGAACAACTTCACATACCATGCTCTTATATTTTTGCATCCTTAACGAATGCCACCAGAAGAGAGATCCATGTTTGCTCTGATGTTGCATTGAATAATAGTTGCGGTAGCCTACCTCAAAGTTACAGGTCCAATAGACAAAGCAAATGTGGGTTTCATCCTTGGTAAGGCCAAGCTGAAACCAAAACCAGCACATACCATTCCAAGGCTTTAACTCCGTGCAGCCGTATTAGCTGTTGAAATTGCTGAGCTTAGAAAACTCTTTTCACACTTACACAGACAGCAGGATAGTGCTGGGATACTTTCGCAAGCAAATAAAACAGTTGTATGTGTATGTCAGTAACAGAATCAAATGCAACAGAAAGTTCTACAATCCCGATCAATGGCACTATGTGCGTAAGGGCCTCAACCGAGCTGATCCCAGCCACCGGATTTCTGGACATTTTATGGTCACCCCCACCTTAATTCTTGAATGGTGACTTCATCACAATTCACATTGATTCTACATTTCAACTGGTTGATCCTGAGTCTGACAAGGAAATCAGAACTAATACAGTTACACTCGTCTTTGTGAAGTCAAAGACTCAACATTTTGAACGCTTTTGTACAAGCTATCACACAACTTATCTGTCTTGATCATTTTGTAACCAACAATGAAGACCATGAAGGGTGTCGTAGCTGGCACATCTGCAAAGGACCTCCCGCCAAGGGAAGCGGATTCATCTTCTAAACCAACAACTTGATCCAAAGAGAGCTATTCTGTTAAAGGTAGACACACTATGATTTATTTACCTATCTGATCTATCTGATGTTCCTCTGTTATGATCTGCACAGGTTTTTGGATTAAAGCTTTCTACGATCTGCAAGATGTCATTTGGATTGAGTCACTGTCTGCCAAGCTACCAAGACTGTAAATTAAACCTATCTTACCAAAATTGGCTCAGTTATGAAGATCACACTTTCAGTGCTTAGATTGGTGAAGCAGAGCAGAGAGCAAGCGACAGAGAGATTTAGATGCAGGAGATTGTGGTAGACAAGGCAAAGTATTTTCACCCCAAAGTGCCCAAATAAGGACCCTTTTATATTAGTTTCATCAGCTGTTATTCTTTCAAAACTAGCCAATAAAATAAAAATAGGCCTTCCAAGTGATATTGCACTAGGATAGGTGATCAGCCAAACAAACAGATAGAGAGTAGTTGTAACTTGCGGTATGCTAAACAGGTGAAAAGATAGACTAAACAATGCAAAACAGGATCAGAATAGCAAAGTGCATACATACATTGCAGAATAATACAAAACGGATTTAGAAAGAAGCACAAACATGGACATTTCACAACACAGTGCACTATACAAAAGTATTGGGGTGCCTGCCTTTACACGCAGGGGTGAAGCTGCTTGCTATTAGGCTTTGGTCTAGTTGCCCAAATGCTGGTTCTAACAATGGAGGGCTGCTCACCTGGTTGCAGACCACTTGCCCACCTGCCTCTGCTTCATATGGTATGACCTTTCTGAGCTGTTGAGAGAGAGAAGCAGATAAACCTTTTCTGGGTGTAACAAGGAACCCAGGAGGTTGTGGAACAAAAGCTAATGCAGTCTGCACCTGCATCTGAACATGTTGAGAAGATGAGGCAATATTATTATGTGAAATCTTATATGATGTTTTATTGGTTGGGTTTACTTTAACTTTGCTTGAGTTCTTTGCCCTGCCTGTGTGTACAAGGACCAATATCTGCCCACAACAAATGTTTGATAGTTCTTCAATTGTCAACACCTCAGACACTTTGCTTCTAATAAATTGGATCTTTTCCCTTTATTTTTTGTAAAAGATAACTTTTATCTTGGGTTCATTAAAATTGTATAGGCAGTTGTTGCTGACAGTCTGTTCAAGAGCTGCTTTTTTGCAGCATGTCACTGCTTGCTTTGAAAAAAAAAAAAGAAAAAAGTAAAAGCACTGTGCACCCAAAAGACCACACACCCCTACCCAACTTCACCACAACCCCCTGCCCTATCCCTATATACCCATAAAGTGTAAGTTACAAAGTTTTAGTTACAGCCTTGCTGTCTTTGCCCATAGTTGCAGGGGTGGCTTTAGGAGGGAAACAAATTAAACAAAATAAATAAATAAAAACATGAAATAAAAAAAAAAAAAAAAATGAAATCTGTACATTTAAAAAGGTTTTAGCTTTTTTTTTTTATTGTTATTTAAACTTTCCTATTGCTTTAAAACTGTTGTGGCTGCTACTTCCATTATTCAATTCAGGCCTATTACTAGTGGAATTTAAAAAAATAGCATCGGAGCCAAAAACTACCAATAACCTAAACTACCAGCTAAAAATAAAAGTTCAAAAAGTAATTCTACAGCCAAATATGCATTGCCAGTGTATGCTATTGCTGAAGCTGTTTGTGAAAAACGTACTGTTCTATAACAGCACGTGCAGCTTTAAGCGTGTTTTTGAAATGATTTGTGCATTTTCAGCATGAAAAGACCCTCTCCTTGATGCACATTTATTTTTTTGCATTCATATAGTACATTCTCCACATGGCAATACCCTGCTCCCCATGCCCATTTTAAACAATATTTGCCTATTAGCCTTGAAAATTTTGTTTCAAAATTCCCCTCTACCACCAGCACCAAATAGACCTCAATGTGGGTTCGATGCTAGGTTAGTGTTTCGCTGTTTCACAGACCTTACCATTATGAATGAGCAAATCTTCCTGGGTCAGATTTGCGGGGGGGCATATCTAACCTGGCAGATTTGCCCATCCATACTGATCTGGCTATGGAATCCACCCATTTCCATGCGCTGTCAAGGAAAACAAGGCAGACATTATGGGGAACTAGTCTTTTAGTTCATCCGAAGGTTCCACCTACCACACTACAAAACTGCTTGTGTCTGAGATTGTCTGTGTGACAGGTGCAGTGGCCGGGGAGGGAGTTCAGTAATGCTGAGCTGCACTGATGGATGGAGGTGCAAAGGAATATTTAAAAATGTATTTACAAAATTTTCTTCCTGCATAAGTCTTTGCAAACAGCCCTAATAGGTTCTTGCAGAGAATCCTTCCCTTGTTGTGGCCTGCCCGCAGTGGATAATCATAGATATCATAGATTTCCTCCTTTTCACCTGGTTTCCCAAATCCTTTTGCAGGGTTTTCACAATGTGCATTTCTTTACTTAGCTTTGAGCTCACCAAGGAGCACGTTTGTCACGTACCTGGTTGGAGGTCGAAGTGCTAAGAGGGCTTTCCTTGTGGCTAAGTGCAGAGCACCCCTGAAGGTGGTGATAACAGGGAGTGCTATGCTCTAAGAAGCAGGGGTTGCCAGCTGCAACAGGCTGAGGTGATGAGGAGGATGCATTACTGGGCAGGAATCTCTCAGGAGTAACAGATGAGACTTGGCAGAAGGGAGAGTCAGGAGCAGAGTCAGGAGCCAGGCCAGTATTCATGCATGGAATACCAGCCAGTTGTAAGGCAGCAAGCAGAGTCAGATGTCAGCTGGGGTCATACACTGGTAATAAGGCAGCAGCGGAGTCAGATGAGCAAGCCAGAGATCATACACAGATCAGCAGGCAGAAGCAGAGTCACTGGAACAAGCCGAGGGTCAAAGCCAGGAATGGAGACAGGACATATCAAAGGCAAGCTGAGTCGGTGGCAGGAAATCCAGTAATATCAGGAACAGGAACTCAGGAACACACGGGGGAGCTGAAAATCACCCAGCAACTAGTGGCTCATGCTGTTGGGTTTAGAATCTTCACGGCCGTTTGTGCCCATGGCATTGGCGAATTTCTATGTGCCAATCTGCAATTCCGCTGGGCATTAGCAGATGTGCCAATTCTTTTGCAAACTGTTTTCTGACAACGTTCAACAGTGCTCTGACCACACCAGCTGCTTACAGGGTTCTCTCTCTGTCTCATTACACTATTACCTGTAAAAATGCTCTGCTACTTGTCTGTGCACATATACAGGATCATTTTTTTCTTACCCACACTGGCAGGCTAATTGGAGAAATTCAGTGATTGACTAATCATAGTGTATATAGAAAATTAACTTCTTAGTCTTTATTTTTTCAAAAATATAGTATACAGATAAGTATACAGATAAGTGCATATGTTCCATTTGTGCTCACATCTCTATAAAACCACACCTTCCCCTTAGAAAAATGATATGTGTATGGGGGTAAGTTACCCCGCATTCCAACCTACTAACACTCTTAACAGCAGTAACAGCATTTCCATTTTTTAACACTAACTTCACTACTTGGCTTTAATTTGGCTTCATGAGTTGCTTGTGGTGTTTATGCTTTTCAAGAGCAAGAGATTGGTATAGTATAGCCTATGTACAGTACAGTTGAGAGTAACTTGGTTTGAGAGCATTTTGCAAGACAAGCAAAATTTTTAAATAAATTTTGACTTGCTATACAAGCGATGTCTTGACATACAGGTAGCGTCATGTCACAACTGAGTATAAAAGAGAAGAGAGGCGCCTCTAAGTGTAGCAATATGGTCACATTTAATGACGGTACAGCATTTAGCAATTCATATGGTTGATGATTAAAACAGGCACATATAAGTTTGCAGGCATCCGGGGTAAATCTGTCTACATAGACCATCCTCCTCACCGCCATTGACGTGATCCCTTCTGCGCTGCGCTCCATAAGCAGTTCAAGCCTCACGTTCAGATCGCTCTACTGCAGGGTAGTCTTCCTGGTCACGGTTGCAGACTGACAGCGGTGAGAGCCGGGGGTGCAGAGGATGGTCTATGTGTACAGCTTTACCGTGCCTCTTTTAATCATCAACCATGTGAGTTGCTAAATGTTTTACCTTAATTAAAGGTAACCATATTGCACTTAGAGGCACCTCTCTTCTCTTCTACACTCTGTAGCTGCTGCTGGATTTTGCTTCTAATCCCTTGTGGAGGTTGCCATTTGTGGCTGGAAATTGTATAGGTACACAACCTATTACATTGCTATAATCTTTTTATATAGACTATAAACTGAAGGACTTATATAAATGGTTGTGGAACGAATCATCTGAGTTTCCGTGATTTCTTATGGGGAAATTTGCTTTGATATACAAGTGGTTTGGATTACAATCCTGTTTCCGGAACGAATTATACTCGCAATCCAAGGTTTTACTGTATATGGTTTATCCTTATATCATGAGTTTTCTGCTAAAAGGTTGCCACCCATTCCTTTGTCAGATTTCTGCATTTCTCTTCATTCTCTTTTAGTCTGCCATTTAGAGCCCAAGAGGGCTGTCGATGTCAGAAGGTGTGATATACTGTATGTTGTATTCATGATATAAGAACGTAACATTTTGTACCACTATGATCCTGATGGCACCCACAGATCAGTACGATTTACAGTAATTCATTTTCACAGGGTTGATTGAGTAGCATGGCTACAGCTGGCAAACCCATGTATCTTCATACTGCCCATCACATCTATAGATTGACTCAACTGACATACCCCGTTATATACTAATATTCTGCTTGGTTATAAGCTAGAACAGATAGAGCCACTTTTGGATCCTGGTAATTTTATATACATAGTTACATAGTAGGTGAGTTTGAAAAAAGAAAAAAAAAAGTCCATCAAGTCCAACCTATGTGTGTGATTATATGTTAGTATTACATTGTATATCCATGGATGTTGTGGTCGTTCAGGTGCTTATCTAATAGTTTCTTGAAACTATCGATGCTCCCCGCTGAAACCACCGCCTGTGGAAAGGGAATTCCACATCCTTGCCGCAATTACAGTACAGAACCCTCTACGTAGTTTAAGGTTAAACCACTTTTCTTCTAATTTTAATAAGTGGCCACGTGTCTTATTAAACTCCCTTCCATGGAAAAGTTTTATCTCTATTGTGGGGTCACCGGTACGGTATTTGTAAATTGAAATCATATCCCCTCCTAAGCGTCTCTTCTCCAAAGAGAATAAGTTCAGTGCTCGTAACCTTTCTTCATAACTAATGTCCTCCAGACCCTTTATTAGTTTTGTTGCCCTTCTTTGTACTCGCTCCATTTCCAGTACATCCTTCCTGAGGACTGGTGCTCAGAACTGGACAGCATACTCCAGGTGAGGCCGGACCAGAGTCTTGTAGAGCGGGAGAATTATCACTTTATCTCTTGAGTTAATCCCCTTTTTAATGCATGCCAATATTCTGTTTGCTTTGTTAGCAGCAGCTTGGCATTGCATGCTATTGCTGAGCCTATCATCTACTAGGACCCCCAGGTCCTTTTCCATCCTAGATTCCCCCAGAGGTTCTCCCCCCAGTGAGTAGATTGCATTCATATTTTTGCCACCAAATGCATTATTTTACATTTTTCCACATTAAACCTCATTTGCCATGTAGTTGCCCACTCCATTAATTTGTTCAGATCTACTTGCAAGGTTTCCACATCCTGCGGAGAAGGTATTGCCTTGCTTAGCCTAGTATCCTCCGCAAATTTTATTTCATAAATCCAGGTGAAAATGTATTGCAGTGATCATAAGTGTGCGTAGCCTATTGCATTAGGGTGTGCACCCCAAAACTCAAACACACGTGTGTGTATGGGTATGGTGGCAGAAGAACGAAGGGACACTTCTCAATTCAATGTAAGTGGCAACCCTGACCCTTGCAGCCAGAGCTATGAAAGCACTATCGAATTCTGCGGCTCTGGGCTGCTGTATCCCTCCACAAATTTAAGGAAAAGTCCCCTGTCTTACATATACCACATTGATTATTTTGGACAAGTGATTAAAAAAATCTTTAGACACTCAAACATGGACTGTGAATTTGGGGGTGCTGAAAGAGAACCTGCACACAGAGCCATATGCTTATGGGCACCAGTGATTAGGGTGTGCCCAGGCACACCTGGCACACCCCCTGCGCACACCTATGGCAGTGATAATGAATTACTGGGTATATGTGAGCTTGTATAAATTTAGTACAATTTAGTGCAATCTTTTTTAGTTTTTGAATAAAAAAATAACACTTGAAGAATAAAGATTTAGAAATATCAGTGTCATTTCCTTATGAGACCATATTTGTAGAAATGACTAGTCAAATAACTCTGTGCATTATAAACTGAATCATCTATATAATTTCCAGACTATCCCGGAAATGTAGATAGATATGTTAATCAGGTCTCTAAATGAGGCGACATAAAAGAACATAAGTTGGCCTCTAAGTCCAGACAAGGGTCAGCCTTAGAAAAGCAAAGAAGGGAAAGAGAATGATGTGGTCCAAGGCACCATAAGTAATTGGCCTCCATCCCAAATTTAAACAAAGAAGAGGGAAAGTTTGGTCGGCGGGACCTTAAGTGAGGCCAATCACTATATAACGTAAACATGTGGGATATAAAACACAGTGTTGCTTTTGTGGGTTCCAACAAAAAGGGGGGAGTTTTTTGGGGACTTTGAATGAGAGATGTATACCAAAGAGCAGTCTTGGCAAAGAACATTTTCTTATACCTTGTAAAATCATGAACAACATACTGAATGAAACAAAAAAAGGCATACACAGAATCGTATACACGCAGGGCATGCTAAAAACCGCATATAAATATTGACACCATGGTACTTGGCATATCATAAGGTAAAAACAAGTCCTGCACAACATGGGTCAATGGAAGGGCTGAATGATGTTGAACAATCTAGAGTAAAACAATATAAGAGACATAAAATCATCTGTATGGACATCATGCATCTATGTAAGGCCGACGCATTTTATTGGGGTATACCAACTCTTCAGGGGCGAATGCAATGGTGATCTATAAAGAAACACAACCATATGGTATAATATTGTAACTGAATAATAGGAATAAGTAATGAGTGTGCATTATAAACTGAATCATATATATAATTTCCAGACTATCCTGCAACTGTAGATAGATATGTTAATCAGGGTCTAAATGAGGCGACATAAAAGAACATAAGTTGGCCTCTAAGTCCAGACAAGGGTCAGCCTTAGAAAAGTAAAGAAGGGAAGAGAAAGAGAAAAGAAACAAAAATACACAATACAATATTTATTATGGAGGTGCCTGAAATGAACTCTATTAACTGAGTAGAGTATGTTGTTTCCTAATAAATAGCTTATTTTACATCATTGTGAAGCACACTGAGGAACTTGTGATATTTTATCATATTCCCTGAAAAAAATATTTTTCAAACTGATAAGGACATTGTGTATATAATGTATGTGAATTCACAAAGAGGCTGATTTACTAAAAAGAGTTTGTTCATTTTGCAATATGAATGTTCCCTTCGTTGAGTGAATACGGTTAAGTTCTGTTCACTTTAAATACTTTAAATGCAAGTTAAAAAAAAAAAACAGGAATTTTCTTCCACAGATTTGTATAATTGAAAGGAACATGGCTTTATATTTACTCAGTTCACTGAACATTTATTTTGCTTATTAAATGGTTTCTGCACCTTTAATGGATAAATCTCAATGCCTTTAATGCCTGTGACATCCAAGTCAGACGAATAATGCCTAACATGTACTTTACAAGTAAAACCTAATGAATGACTAATTGCTATGGACAACATACACTATATTGTCAAAAGTATTGGGATGCCTGCCTTTACACACGCATGAACTTTAAAGCGGACCTTCAGTCATTTTTTCAACCTTACATCCATTAAATCTTTGCCCTTGTTGTTTTAACTTGTGATAGTAAACTTTTTTTTTCTGTCAGTAAATACCTTATACAGCCCACTTCCTGTTTCTTGTCTGGTAGTAAACCTAGACTTATGACATCATGCACAGCTCTCTCTCTCACTCTCATGAGAGTTTGCCAGGAAGGGAAGGGGGATGAGTCATAACAGGACCAATGAGAGCTGCAGAGCTGGAGGTATGCCTCTGTGTAAATCCAGGAAGTGAACAGGCAGCAGCTTCAGCTGCCCGTGGTTAAAATAGTTGCAGCCAGACTCAGTGGAGGGAAATTTCTACAGCATATTTGGCAAGTACAGAATCACAGTAAATATAAAATAATATGCAAAGTGGTTGGAGGGAAGCTTCAGAATGGCAAAGATGTTTTTATTACAAATTATGTGAGCAGACTGCAGTTCCTCTTTAATGGCATGCCAGTCCTAGCCTGTAGGGTTCAATATTGAGTTGGCCCACCCTTTGCACCTATAAGAGCTTCAGCTCTTGTGAGAAGGCTGTCCACAAGGTTTAGGAGTGTGTCTATGGGAATAGTTGACCATTCCTACAGAAGCACATTTGTGAGGTCAGGCACTGATGTTGGATGAGAAGGTCTGGCTCTCAGTCTCTGCTCTAATTCTTACGAAAGGTGTTCTATCGGGTTGAGGTCAGGACTCTGTGCAGGCCAGTCAAGTTCCTCCACCCCAAACTCGCTCATCCATGTCTTTCTGGACCTTGCTTTGTGCACTGGTGCGCAGTCATGTTGGAACAGGAAGGGGCCATCACCAAACTGTTCCCACAAAGTTGGGAGCATAAAATTGTCCAAAATATCTTGGTATGCTGACACCTTAAGTGTTCCCTTCACTGGAACTAATGGGCCAAGCCCAACCCCTGAAAAACGACCCCACCCCATAATCCTCCCTCCACCAAATGATTTGGACCAGTTGTCACTAGAACAAGAAGGAGATGGAAATCATTTATTGGATACATTTTCTCTGATGACAGCTGTCTAAGAGGAGATATCACTTACTTTGGATAGATTTCATCTCACTTCTCTTTGTATTGATGGGACAGGAAAAAAAACCCTCACAAGGGTTTTAACCACTCCCTACTTTATACAAAACTAAAAAAAATGGCTTTAGATATAATGATCTAATTCTTGTGCTTCATGCAGTTGTAAAGGGTTGAATTGTTTTACCTAATTTTCTGCTGATTAACAAAATATTGCTCTTTTATATTTAGGTTCATAGCTGTCTCCATTCCACTGAACTATAACAGACGACAAGTGGATAACCGCCAACTCTTCCTGATCTCCACCACATGGATTTTTGCCTTTGCTGTGGCCTCCCCAGTCATTTTTGGGCTTAACAATGTAAAAGACAGAGACCCTAGTGAGTGTAAACTGGAAGACAATAATTATGTTGTGTATTCTTCTGTCTGCTCCTTTTTTATCCCATGCCCAATAATGTTAGTTCTGTACTGTGCAATGTTTTATGGACTTCGCAAGTGGGAAGAGACCAGAAAGGCTAAATTACGGTGCCATATGTCTCCAAGGCATAAGCCACCAAGCCAGACACTCATATTCGATAAGATTGATCGGATTGAACGTAGTCCTACAGACAGCAAACTGGATGAAATTCTGTATGACCAGCCGGATTGCCCTTTTTCCAAAGCATATGTGGACAATGGCCATGGGATACAAACTATAGCTTATCCTCATCTCAAATATTCATCAGGTATGGAACCAGAACGGAAACATTCCAAGATCAATGGGAGAGAGAGAAAAGCAATGAGAGTGCTTCCCGTTGTTGTTGGTGAGTTAAGAGTTTCATTTACTAGAACTGTAATTATATGTAAGAAGAATAGCAAGGAATACCTAATGCAGGCACTGCAGGGGGATTGAAAGTTTTAGGTGATTCCCTATTGCTGTCTGCTAATAATACAGAAATGTGCACAGAGTTCATCTCTTATGGGATCCATTCCCAGCATGTGTTTTAAAAACATATTTATGGTCATTTTCCTTTCCTTAAACATCAAAAGTGGAAAGGAAAATATGAAATTATCTTGAAAGGAACCTATTATTGTGTGTCAAAAAAATAAGCTTTTAAAAAATATCAACTAAAAACGGCAGTCATTTTCCAATTTTTAGGTTTTGAGAACCTAGACTATATGAGAACTTTCTTAGTTTAGTGACAACTGTAAATCATCTGAAAACCCAACGTCAGCATTGTGCAAAAGGTGACAGAAGGTCCAGCTATCGGGGCAAAAATGATGTAAGATTGGACCCCAATAAGAATAAATTTCGGATTTTGGCTTAGAAGTGTTTATTATTAGTTTGTTTAACCACTTCAGCCCTGGAAGATTTTACCCCCTTCCTGACCAGAGCACTTTTTACAATTTGGCACTGCGTCGCTTTAACTGACAATTGCGCAGTCGTTCAAAGCTGTAAACTAAATTTGTGTCCTTTTTTTCCACAAATAGAACTTTCCTTTGGTGGTATTTAATCACCTCTGCGGTTTTTATTTTTTGCATTATAAACAAAAAAAGAGCGACAATTTTGAAAAAAAAAAACAATATTTTTTTACTTTTTGCTATAATAAATATCCCCCAATTTAAAAAAAAACAAACAAATTTCTTCATCGGTTTAGGCCAATATATATTCTTCTACATATTTTTGGAAAACATAATCACAATAAGCGTATATTGATTGGTTTGCGCAAAAGTTATAGTGTCTACAAACTATGGGAAAGATTTATGGCATTTTTATTTTATTTTTTTTACTAGTAATAGCGGTGATCTGCGATTTTTAGCAGTACTGCAACATTGAGACGGACAGATAAGAGACTTTTGACGCTTTTGGGACCATTGGCATTTATACAGCGATCAGTGCTATAAAAATGCAATGATTACTGTGTAAATGTCACTGGCAGGGAAGAGGTTAACACTGGGGAGCGATCAAGGGGTTAATTGTGTGATCCCTCAGTGTGTTCTAACTGTGGGGGGATAGGATTGACTAGGAGAGGAAACATATTGTTTTTCCTACTTAGTAGGAACAAACGATATGGCTCCTCTTCCCTGACAGCACAAGGATTTGTGTGTTTATACACACAAATCTCCATGCTGGCACTCGTGCACGCGATCGCCCTCTGGTGGCCGCTAAAGGAATGGACGTACCCATACAGGATTTCTCCCAAGGGTGCCATTCTGCCGAAGTATATCTTTGTGAGCCGGTCGGGAACAGATTAAAAAGACTTTGTCTTCATAGTTTTGCTGTGACATACTGCTGAACTTCAATGAACTTATTCCTCCCTTTCTTCTATTACGTATTATGTTTGAGCTATTTTTTTATGTTTCAATTTTTAACGATTCAAAGGAAAAACGTATTTCTCTTTTTTTTGTCTTACTTGTTAATTTTCATAGCAACGTAGCAACGTGTTAAAGATTACACATTTTCAAAAACATTATTTCCGCTTGTTAAAGTAGTTGTGAAGGCACAAGTTTCCAGACTCTTTCTAATATACGTACATCTAGCAATGTAGGCACTGTCTTTTATAAAAAAAAACAAAACAAAACAAAACATAATTTACCTTTTTTTAACTTTTTAAAACATTTTAAATGTTATTTTCCTCTGTTACCTGACTGCACAGCGCTATCAAACGTTCTCTGCCTGATTGCAGGGGGTGAGTCTCTTTTCTGAAGAGGATGGGTTCCTAATGCGTTGCAACAAACAAGGAAGTATGTTCCCCGGGGTGGGAAGTAGTGATGTGGTGTGCTGTGCATGCTGCATCATAGGGTGGTTTGGCCAAACTGCGTAGAGTGGAAGGGTCTTAAAGAGCCATTGTTAATTAAAAGCAGGGGTGTGTAACACATACAGAGTGCAGGGTTCAAGAGTGCATATCTCACCTGCCAGTTTACAACCAAAACTGAACTTCCCCCAAAACCTTCCCAAATTCTCCCCCAGTAAACACATCTCCACCCAAATTCCCCCGCTACAAAATAATAACTGCTGCATTACTTACTTTTTTTAAGACATCATTTATAGAAAATGAATCTGAATGATTGTTCAAAGCAATATACATCAGCCATATAGGGGTTGATTTACTAAAACTGGAGAGTGCAAAATCTGGTGCAACGCTGCATAGAAACCCAACAGCTTCCAGGTTTTATTTTGTCAAAGCTTAATTGAAACAGTTGACATTAGATGCTGATTGGCTACCATGCACAGCTGAACTGGATTTTGGACTCTCTAGTCTTAGTAAATCAACCCCATAGAATGCAATGTACAGGGTTCTCCAGGAGAGGGAAAAGAAAGGAAAGATGTGGGAGAAAAGCAGCAAGTAGAAGAAGAAGAAAAAAAACAGAGGGGGGTGGTGTCATCTATTAAACCCTCATCTTCTCTTCAAGTCCAGAGTCTGTGCCACCACATGCATGCAGAGTAAAAGTAGAAGGTTTGTTGTTTTACAGGAATTTTAAGGGAGTTTAGTCCTTGTAAACCATAGGGGTTGATTACTAAAACTGGAGAATGCAATATCTGGCGCAGCTGTGCATGGTATCCAATAGGCTTCTAACTTCTGCTTTTTCAGTTAAGCGTTGACAATAAAACCTGGAAGCTGATTGGTTTCTATGCAAAGCTGCACCAGATTTTGCACTCTCCAGTTTTAGTAAATCAACCCCATAGTGTCCATATTTTCCAGTGTTTCTCATCTTGGTCTTTTAGAGCCATAGTGAGTTAGTCCATCTGTTGGATCTCTGAGATCCCAGTAGACCATTGTGAGTTAGTAGGTGGTGACGTTTGTTCCCACATCTTTGGAATGCAAGGTTTAGCAGCAACACCTGTAACAGTCTTTATCGTTTACTCTACAGACTCCCCAAATTCCTGTAGTTTAGAGCACTCCCAAAAGATATGCAGGAGGGATCCTTCAGTCTCCAAACATCTCCAACAACAATTGGAGAACTGAGGGAACATATGATGAAGGATTTTTTGAATCCTATACCACCTCACTAGGAATTTGTATCCACTTTCCTGGTATGTAAAGGCAATGGATGCTTTGTGCGCAAAAAGAGTATTCAGTCTTTTTGAGTGTTAGAAAAGTTGATCCCAGGTCATTCTTCCAATGTTTCCAAGAATGGAATGTCTACATTACATACTCTTGACCACTGATCTCTGTATGATATGTTGTCCCTCCCTGCCAAGTAAAAATCTTCTACAGTGAAAACTTCCCCCATAAAAAAGCAACACCCATCATTCACCTCTGCACTCTTGTCCGAAGCTTACTTTTGAACGTCTGTCTAAAGCTCACCCCTGCACCCCACCATCCACAACAAATGAATTTACTTTTGTGCTGAAAAATATTAAAGTGCAATGTGCCCTGTACCTTTTTCACCAATGCTCACATCTGCACACCCTGTACCCATTTTTTACCAGTGCTCACCTCTGCACCCCTCCTGTATCCCTCTTACACCAGTGATCATCTCTGCACCCCCTGCACCCCACTTTCACCACTGCTCACCTCTCTATCCCCACCATACCCCTCTTTCACCTCTGCACACCCCCACTCCTTTTTCACCAATGTTTACCTCTCCACCTCCTGTACCCCTCTTTCACTAATGCTCATCTCTGTACCGCCCCCATACTCCTCTTTCACTAATGCTCACCACTGCACCCTCCCAACTTTTTTTCTCTGATAATTACGTCTGCACTCCCTGTACCCTTCTTTCACCAATGATCATCTCCACACCCCCTACCTATTTTCACCAGTGCTGACCTCTGTGCCCAACCTGTACCCATTTTTCACCAATGCTCGGCTCCACACCCCTCCCACCCATTTTTCACCAATGCTCACCTCCACACCCTCCACCCATTTTTCACCAATGTTCACCCTTGGCTCTCATTGTAGCCCTCTTTTTCCAATGCTCACCTCTGTACCCCAACCCATTTTTTCCCAATCACCTCTGCACTCTCCCCTTACCCCTCTTTCCCCAATGCTCACCTCTGCACCCCCCTACCCCTTTTCACCAATGCTCACTTCTGCCCATCCCTCTTTCATCAGTGCTCACCTCTGCACCCCCTTTGTACTCCTCTATCACCAATGCTCACCTCTGCACCCCCCCCCCCACTCAATTTTCAATGAGTTTTTCATTGATAGCAGCTCACATGTTGACACTGCACCCGCCACCTTCAGGGCTCAAGCATACTGTAGACATACACAAACTATATCGCCTTACCACTGAGGTACCAGACCTAGCTGCAGCTCAAAAGAGGGCATCAATAACCAATCCAAACAATGTGAGTGCCGTTCCTTCCTTGTCTTGGATGGTTGTGTGGGAGCCAATGGGAAAGCTCAGCTGCACCGTCACTTGTAAACACAGGAGCTGGGCTGGTGAGCACTGGACCAGTGACAGAACTTAGTTCTGCAATGTTCTGGTTCAGAAAAAGCCCTGCCCATCTCTGAATGTGTTCCAGAGAGTTATGCCTTTTGCTCTTCAGACTTTGACAGACTAGAGCTACAAGAGCAGACTGTGATTGGCTAAAGCATTAATCTATGGGGTATGGTGGCTGAACAAAATACAGAAGTTACAGGCATGTAGTACATAAGCACAGCATTCTGTACCTCCAAATAGAAAGCACGGGGAGGCAAATGAGCACGCAAGCACAGATAATCTTCCATGCATTGTGTGGTCAGTTTTGAACAAGGTAGAAGAAAGACTGGCCCGATCAATCAGGTATTTCAGATGTGAGGAATGCATAAGTATAAAATTAAACTTTGATTTTCTATATGCACATGTGTTAAGAAACACATAGAAAGAAATTATATCATATTCTCATATTTTTGGTTATCATATTTTGGGTATCATACACTTTATTAACTTTACTGTGTTTTTGCTTTTTATTTTTCAAGAACATGTACTCATGTAGGCAGGTATAGTCTATTTTCTCCACTTCACATGGCGCTCATCCACAGCAGCCCTGTAGCTGGAGAGGAAGTCAAGGGGAACACAGTTTCTCAATGGTTTTCTGGGTCACTGGGGAAGCAATGCGTTTGGATGCTGCAGCCCCATGTGACTCTGGCAGCCATCTTGGGTAAGGCAGAGCCTATTTAAGGCCCTGGTTCCCAGGTTTGGCATCCAATTGCGAGTTGGTAGAGTAAGGACAGGTACCTTGCCTGTTAGGGACAACACTAGTGGTAGGGAAAGGTTCCTGAAGAGGAGGGAAGGCGTAGGTTACAAACTCCTTTGACCTCCGCTCTCTTGGGCACAACACAGCCAGGCAGCATTTCTGCTCTTTTAACAGATGCTCTCAGTCTGGCTGATACCTACTCTCTTCACATTACTGGAGTGGAAACCACGAGTGCATCCGGTTGGGCAGCCTTCCCACTGAGTTTGTTGTGAACTGTTGCTATGCTATTTTAATACAAGTTTTCCATTACACCTGACTGTGTGAAATATTGCTGTTGCACCCCGCTGTGCCCCACCTACACTTAGTTTTTGGAATGTATGGTGAATCAGGCCCGTGATTATATGTCATCACTGTGGGACAACAAGTCCACTATTTTTATAAGGTTGGCATGTTTTTTTACCAAGGAAAATGAATGGTTCTTTGCTTTGTGACACTATATTGATTATTATGTCAATAACTTTCTACACAGAGTATCAAGCAAGGTGCACATATAACAAAAATAAATAAAGTACAATGATGATCAATCAGAAAATTTTCACCACCATTTCAGGATATGAAAAAAAATATACACTTAGACCCCTTTCACACTGACAGCGCCCGCCCGCTCGTTTTAGCGGCGCTTTAGCACTGTTTTAGCTGCGCTTTTGCAGCGTTTTTCAGCAGCTAGCAGGGCGGCTTTCAAATCGCTTTTAAGGCGCAATGGGCAGGGTGTTTTGGGAGAGCTAAATACAGCGCTTCCAACTCACCGCAAAGATGCTGCTTGCAGGACTTTTGGTAACGTTCCGCAAGTGCATCGCCCCAGTGTGAAAAGTCACACTGCAGTGAATGGGGGGCGGTTTTCAAACGCTTAGCAGAGTCTATTTCTAGCGCTAAAGCTCCTGAAAACTGCCCCAGTGTGAAAGGGGTCAAACAAGCAAAAAGCACAATCATGGGCGTCCACAGAACTTTTTTCAGGGGGGGCATAATTTTAAGGTCACCCATTCTCCGCCACTTTTTGACAATGTCATGAAGTGGAGGGGCTTAGTCATTATCCCATATAGCGCAGGCCAGGCCAGGTTCCCCCATATAGATCCACCTTTAGAGCAGGCCAGGGCAGGGCAGGATCCCCCATAGAATAGATCCCCTTTTACTTCTTACTCTTACCTATTTTTCACCACTCCACATTACACGGTGGGCACTGTACATTACACGGTGGGCACACCACATGTGGGCACACCACACCACACTACATATGGGTACACCATACCACACGTAGGCACACCACACCACAATACATATGGGTACACCACACCACATAACATAGTGGGCACAGCACATTACACAGAGGGCACACTACTCCGCATTACATGGTGGGCACTGTACAGAACAGCAGATGATATGGTGGGCACAGCACATGATATTGTGGGCACAGCACATTACATGGAGGGCACAGTACATCACATGGTGGTCACTGCTCTGTACATGGTGGGCACAGTATATCACATGGTGGTCACTGCACTGCATATGTTGGTCATTGCACTGCACATGGTGGGCACAATACACCGCATAGTTGTCACTGCACTGCATATGGTGGCCACAATACATCACATGGTTGTCACTGCACTGCATATGGTGGTCCCTAATACATCACATGGTGGTCACTGCACTGCACATGGTGGGCACAGTACATCACATGGTGGGCACAATACATCACATGGTGGTCACTGTACTGCACATAGTGGGCACAATACATCACATGGTGGTCACTGCACATTGTGGGCACAATACATCACATGATAGGCACTGCACATGGTGGGCACAATACATCACATGGTGGTAACTGCACTGCACATGGTGGTCACAATAAATCACATGGTGGTCACTGCACTGCACATGGTGGGCACAACACATCACATGGTGGTCACTTCACTGCACATGGTGGGCACAACACATCACATGGTGGTCACTTCACTGCACATGGTGGGCACAACACATCACATGGTGGTCACTGAACTGCACATGAGCACACATCACATGGTGGTCACTTCACTGCACATGGTGGTCACAATACATCACATGGTGGTCACTGCACTGCACATGGTGGTCACAATACATCACATGGTGGTCACTTCACTGCACATGTTGGGCACAATACATTACATGGTGGGCACTTCACTGCACATGGTGGTCACAATTAGGGATCGACCAATTATCAGGAAGGCCGATATTAGCATTTTCTGAGAAATCGGTATCAGTCTCAAACTAGACTGATATTACCGATATTGCTTCAAGGGGTTTTACCGGGGTGATGCATGCAGCTGCTGATGCTTCGTTCGGGTCTCGGATCTAGTAATCCGGAAGCGATGTCATGACATCACTTCCCAGAATACTGGCATCTTAAAGGCACCAATTTTAAAAAATAAAGTATTAAAAAATGCTGATCTTGACGTTTTGAATACTTTGAAGTGCAAACGAGGGGTTTGGGGTCTTATAGACCCCCAATCTCTCCATAAAAACAGTACCTGTCAATGCCTATTACTGTCACAAGGGGTGTTTACATTCCTTGTGACAGCAATAACAGTGATTAAAAACATAAAAATGTAAAATGACAGTGTAAAAAAACATTTATTTAAATGTACAAAATATCGGCCAAAAATATTGGCTATCAGCAGGAGAGCTGGCCGAAATATCGGTATCGTATCAGCACCAAAAAAACGATATTGGTCGATCCCTAGTCACAATATATAACATGGTGGTCACTGCACTGCACATGGTGGGAGCAACACATTGCATGGTGGTCACTTCACTGCACATGGTGGGCACAATACATCAAATGGTGGTCACTGCACTGCACATGGTGGGCACAACACATCACATGCTGGTCACTGCACTGCACATGGTGGGCACAACACATCACGTGGTGGTCACTGCACAGCTCCCAACTGTCCCTGATTTTGATGGACTGTCCCTGATTTGGAGCAATGTCCCTCTGTCCCTCTTTCCCCCTCATTTGTCCCTCATTTTGGTCTGATCTATATAGTTGTATATAAAATGTACTTTTTATCTTTCAAAAAGTGTTTCCCAGTGCTATATCTTTCAATCAAATTATAAATTGCTGCATTTGTAAATTTCAAAAGCCAATATAAAGGAATAGTAGTGGTAAAAAGAGTCCCTTGTGGATTCAATTAACCTTTTTTGTTGGTTAATTCTCCTTTACATTTGCTAGTAGGTGTCCCTCATTCCAATCTCAAAATGTTGTGAGGTATGGTCACTGCACTGCACTTGGTGGGCACACAATATCACATGGTGGTCACTTCACTGCACATGGTGGTCACAATACATCACATGGTGGTAACTGCACTGCACATGAGCAGTACAATCATTTCACCCCCAAAGGTCAGTTTCTGTACAATTCTCCCTGTTTAATTACCTCATTTTAGCAGTATGAGAGATTCCTTCCTCCCAGGCTCCTGCTCCATAAGATGACATCAGCGTCCCTCCCCCACACAGCTGCCTGAACCCCCCCCCCCCCCCCCCCGAGATTGAGAGGATCTGTGTGTGCAGATCTTGTGATCGGAGCTGGGCAGCACTGACAGCTTCAGCTGCCCTCCTCTGCCTCAGCTCTCTGCGCCCTCGCTGTACTCTGTGTACCCGCTTCCACGGGGGGGGGGGGGCACTTCACCCCCCTTGCCCTCTCTTGCGGACGCCAATGAGTCCAATGGTAAATGAATATTAAAATTTCCACCACCACATGAAACTAAATTTCTGAGGAATCCCCCAAAAACGTGTGCCCACAGGAAATGCATTTACCAAAAGTGCGTGCCTATCCTTTGACAGATTAGGCAAACACAGCTTGTAAAATATATTCCAAGACCAGGTGGTATTCTTTGAGGCTTTCCTAGTAAAATTGTAGTAAACGACAGTCTTTAAAAAGAAAATGGCATAATGTGCTAGTATGCATAGCTTACTAGCACATTATGAAATGCTTACCTCAGACTGAAGCCCTCCAGCGATGCACTGTCACCGCTGGAGGGCTTCCATGTTCACTGGGTCTGTCTTCTGGGTTCGTGGAATCCGGCCACCTGACTGACCAAGCCGTGATGACGTCACTCCTGCCGTGACACAGAGCTCTGAAGGGACGGTGCAGGTATGCTGTCCCCAAAGCACCCTCCCAATGTTGAGGGCATGTGGCCTGGTACGGTTCAGGAGGGGGGGCGCTCTCTCGTCCCCCCCTCTTTTCCTGCGGCCTGCCAGGTTGCGTGCTCGGATAAGGGTCTGGTATTGATTTTTGGGGGGACCCCACGCCATTTTTTTTAAAAAAATTTGGCGTGGGGTTCCCCTTAAAATCCATACCAGACCTGCAGGGTCTGGTATGGATTTTGAGGGGGACCCCCACGCCTTTTTTTAAATTTTGGCAAGGGGTTCCCCTTAACCACTTCAGCCCCAGAAGGATTTATCCCCTTCCTGACCAGAGCACTTTATGCGATTCGGCACTGCGTCGCTTTAACTGACAATTGCGCAGTCGTGCGACGTGGCTCCGAAACAAAATTGACGTCTTTTTTTTCCCACAAATAGATTTTTCTTTTGGTGGTATTTGATCACCTCTGTGATTTTTATTTTTTGCGCTATAAACAAAATAAGAGAAACAATTTTGAAAAAAAAACGCATTATTTTTTACTTTTTGCTATAATAAATATCCCAAAAAATATATTAAAAAACATTTTTTTCCTCAGTTTAGGCCGATACGTATTCTTCTACATATTTTTGGTTAAAAAAAATCGCAATAAGCATTTATTGATTGGTTTGCGCAAAAGTTATAGCGTTTACAAAATAGGGGATAGTTTTATGGCATTTTTATTAATAATTTTTCTTACTAGTTTTGGCGGCGATCAGCGATTTTTATTGTGACTGCGACATTATGGCGGACACATCGGACATTTTTGACACATTTTTGGGACCATTGTCATTTATACAGCAATCAGTGCTATAAAAATGCACTGATTCCTGTGTAAATGACACTGGCAATGAAGGGGTTAACCACTAGGGGGCGGGGAGGGGTTAAGTGTGTCCTAGGGGAGTGATTCTAACTGTCAGGGGGACGGGCTGTGTGTGTAACGTCACTAATCTCTGCTCCCGATGACAGGGAGCAGAGATCGAGTGACACTGTCACTAGGCAGAACGGGGAGATGCTCTTTACAACTGCACACGGCGGCAAATTCAAAGTAATGTACGGGTACGTTACTTTGCGCAGCCGAGCCATTCTGCCGACGTATATCTACAGGAGCCGGTCGGGAATCGGTTAATATCCATACCAAACCTGAAGAGCCTGGTATGGAATTTAGGGGGACCCCCACGCCATTTTTTTTTACATTTTGGTTCGGGGTTCCCCTGTGGGGAAATCCCATGCCGTTTTTATCAATGAACTTTTATGTGTATTGTCGGACCGACAATTCATATAACCGCGAGTATTTTTAAATGACTTTTTTCCATTGAAATGTCATTTTGCTGTCAGACTGTTCTAAACACGGGAAACATGCACCCCTTTACAGGCATACTATAGACACCCCCCAGGTATGAAATTTAAAGGAATATTACACTTTTATTGTTTCACTTTAAGCATTATTAAAATCACTGCTCCCGAAAAAACAGACGTTTTTAAAACTTTTTTTTGCATTGATCCATGTCCCCTGGAGCATTACCCAGGTCCCAAACACTTTTTATGACAATAACTTGCCTATAAGCCTTTAAAATTAGCACTTTTGATTATTCATGTTCGCGTCCCATAGACTTTAACGGTGTTCGCGTGTTCTAACAAATTTTTTGCCTGTTCGCATGTTCTGGTGCGAACCGAACAGGGGGGTGTTTGGCTCATCCCTGGTTAGGACCAGTAAATAAGGAAAATGGTATGTGTAAAAGGGTAATTCCGGCCCCACTTACTTTGCACTGCATGTACCTTGGCAATGTATAGAAAAAAAACAGTAGTGGGGCACATCAACCAAAGAGTGCAACTGGCAGCTAAGTAATAATACTATTTCACTATGTAACAATTTTCACATAGAAGTGAGTCATTTCTAGCTGCACAGTGTCTACAGTACAAATGGTTTATATATGTGCAATAGGATGCAAAAAGGGGTTCCAATTTTAAATTTCTCTTCAAACCAGAATTTGCACAAATGGTGTGCCCAGGTCTCAGGGCATGCAGAGACGATTAATGGAAGAAGATCAAGTATATGTGGCACCACATAGTGAATGCTGTTAGGCTATTATTGCAGGTTCATCACTTATTAACTGTAATTGGATCACCTTAAAAATGTTACAGATAAAGGAACTTGTCAAGACTTGCTTTGTATAGCCATGATGCGATTTCTGAGCATCAGAGGAGGAAATGTGCAAACCAAACTGCAATCTTATAGTAGATCTGTCTAATATATTGCAAGTCATCTTCTACATTGCCACATTACCTTGAATGATAAATGTGCAGAGATAAGTGAATTGATAAAAATCTGCAAGAACAGTAGTTCTCTGGATCTGTCCTGATTTTCTTTTTGCTAGGTCCAACAACCCTCAGTTTTTTCCTTTGCATATTATAGTGGTATTAAACACCAAACTAAAAATATAATATTTTGCAGCTTACTAATCCTTATGCTGTGTACACACGATCGGAAATGCCGCCAGCAAAACTCAGATGAGAGCTTTTTGTCAGAAAATGTGACCGTGTGTATGCTCCATCGGTCTTTTGCTGGCGGAATTCCAGCCAGCAAAAGATTGGGAGCATGTTCTCTATTTTTCGGTCGGGAAAAGTTCCTATCCGAAAATGCGTTCGTCTGTATGCAATTCGGACATGCAAAAAATCATGCATGCTCAGGAAACAATTTGACGCATGCTCGGAAGCATTGAACTTCATTTTCTTGGCTCGTCGTAGTGTTGTACGTTCTTGACAGTTCAGAGAACTTATGTGTGACCATGTGTATGCAAGGCAAGCTTGAGCGGAATTCCGTCGGAAAAACCATCCAAGTTTTTCCTGATGGAAATTCCGATCGTGTGTACGCAGGATTAGATGTGGCGGCTGCATTGGTTTTCTTTTTTTCCCTCTGTTTTCACCTGGTCATTTTGGCCAGTAACACATCTCCTGTATTAGAGTGCCTCCACTTTGGATGAAGAAACACAGGGGCACATTTAAACAGCAGCATTATCAGTCTGGGGGAAGGGAAGTGTTAGATGGACTAGCAGATTTAGATACACTAACAAAGTGATGTTGAACTATAGATAACATTTTATAAGCAGTTACAGCAAACAGTGTTTTCCTTTTGGGATAAAGGTTAATATAAAGACTGAGCATTGTAAGCATCTGAGGGGTGCTTAACTTTTTGTTTTTAATGCATTCTATGCATTAAGATAAAAAACCTTCTGTTTGCAGCAGCCACCCCAGCACCCCCTAATACTTACATGAGCCCCATCTCGATCCAGCGATGTTGCACAAGAGACTCGGCTGTCTGGGACTCTACCTCCTGATTGGCTAGGACACACAGCGGGTGCCATTGGCTCCCGCTGCTGTCAATCAAAGTCAGTGAGCCAATGAGGAGAGAGAGGAGGCGGAGCCGAGCCACGGCTCCATGTCTGAATGGACACACAGAACAGTGGCTCAGATGTCCCTGCAGGAGAGAGAGGCCAAAAGAGGGTCCCGAGAAGAGGAGGATCCGGGCTGCTCCATGCAAAACCACTGCACAGAGCAGGTAAGTATAACATGTTAAAACAAAAAAAAAACAAAACTTTACAGTCACTTTAAAACTCCTTTACATCTGAACGTTGAGGCGTCCTAGAGCAGGCAGACCTCACTCAGATGCATTATAGGGCATTGGGGCAATGGAAACATGTACTTCCTTTGTATAACTCAAATCTAATATCAGTCCTATGTGTTTTGTAGCCTTTGCTAAAAGGGCTTTGTCAGACCGGGGATTTGTATAGCAGCAGTACTATAGCAGCATCTCCTGACACCTGTTTTTTGTGGAGATTTTATTATTTTTTGTGTTTAATTGCTGAATGGCAATTTTACATTGCAGGACCGTGCCACAACTGAAAACCAAACATTTGAATCGCAGTTGTGGTGCGGCCTCATTGATCTCAATGGTGCCACCTGTCAAACTTTGCAGTCTGAATTAAAATTGCTGCAAAACATCTCGACCATGGCATGTGTACAGCTCTGTAAGGCTGTAATGTTAGAATTCTGGTAGGTGGCTGAGGGGCTGTAAAACTGCAGCTTGGACCCCTGTTTTTACCACCCCCTGGCTACCGGTGTGAAGGAGTTCTTAATTTGATTGTGCTGCTGTACAATATATATATATATATATATATATACATATAAATACACACTTATGTTTTTGCTATTGTGAGCTAAGGTTCAGTAAGGACACAGTTAATTCTGTAGCACAGGCACCAGCCATATGACCAAACACCTGGTGAACATCCAGTGCATTGTGGGAAACAGACGTCCTTCCAGATGGCAATGAAGGGTGAAATGCCAGACCTTGTTAAAGCCAATGATGCTGTGCAGATGCCTTTGTAAAAGTGGATTATCATGACCCTTTGCTCACTATAACAAACACGGATTTTATAATTGTTGAATTTATGATGATCGCCAAAGCTGTGTTAACATGCACATCATGGATATGCAGAGGGGTTTTTTTTTTTGCTTACAAAATATTAGTAAGTATTTATTTTGTAATGAATGATTACTTTTAAGAAAGCGGTTTGGTTTATCCATTTATGTTTCAATATCTTTATTTGTTTTTGAAAAAAGAACATTAAGTTCCATCAAATTGTGAGTAAGAATACATGGATCAGAGGCATACCAATAAATAAGGAATAAAAGTATAGACAGTATGATCCTGTTTCTTTCATGGGCATTGAGTTCATATTCCAACTAGAAAATACAGTCATTTAAACAGAATGATTTGGAGGAACAATTTTAGCAATTAAACATAATACTGCCTGGTATATATATTTAAACACTTTATCATGTTTAACAGTTTATCCAATATAGACTAAACAAAATAAGGATTTACAAACCCTCTGCTATAAATATCCAGAGTCTACAACAGATTAATACTCACAAAAACACAACCAAAAACTGTTTTGAAGACTCCAATGGACAAAATATATACAACACTCTTATCGATATACTATTTCAAAATTAAAACTTCATTAGAGGAACCATATTCCTATAACATACACTTTAATGCAAAACTTCTAAAACCCCAGTGAGCACCCCCAAAAAAAAAACACTATTCACAAGACCACATTATATAATAGATCTCCTAATGCCCTGTACACATGACCGGTTTTCCTGTCGGAATAAACTCCGAAGGTTTCTCCGACGGAACTCCAAGGGAATTCCATTCAAGCGGTCTTGCCTACACACGGTCAAACCAAAGTCCAACCGTCCAGAACGCGGTAACATACAGCACGTGCGACGAGACTAGAAAAAGGATGTTCAATAGCCAGTAGACGATAGCTTCCATCTCGTACTTGCTTCAGAGCAAGCGTCGTTTTTGGTCCATCGGAACAGCATACAGACAAGCGGGTTTCCCGATCGGAATTTATTCCGTCGGAAATATTTAGAACATGTTGCATTTCTAGGTCCGTCAGAATTTTCGAAAAAAAAAAGTCAGATGAGGCATACACACGAATAGACGATGAAAAGCTTCCATCTTACTTTTTCTGTCGGACATTCCGCTCATGTGTATGCGGCATTAGGTGCAACGATATTGTTTCAAAATGGCAAAAATAAAATAATGTGGAACTTCCCACAAAATACAAGTATCTCAGTAAATGTTAACTACACCATATAGCAGGACCCCAGTGTGATTACATGTTCTAACTACTGATTAGAGACTAAAGTTAATGATTGTTTATTCAGAAAAATTGAGTGAGTATAAGTTAGGGTATAAAAAGCCCACCATGGGACTAATTGGTCATATACTATACAGCGAGTAAAATAAGTATTGAACACGTCACCATTTTTCTAGGTAAATATATTTCTAAAGGTGCTACTGACATAAAATTTTCACCACATGTCGATAACAACCCATGCAATCCATACATACAAAGAAACCAAAACAAATACGTTCAGAAATGAAGTTATGTGTAAAAAAAGGGAAAGACACAGGGAAAAAGTATTGAACACGCTAACTGAAATGTATTTAATACTTCGTACAAAATCCTTTGTTGGTAATGACAGCTTCACGACTCAGGTGTGATTTTAGCCCATTCTTTCACACAGTCTTCAAATCTTGAAGGTTCTGTGGGTCTCTTCTATGAACTCTGATCTTTAGTTCTTTCCATAGATTTTGGGCCATTCTAGCAGCTTTATTTTCTATCTTTGAAACCAATTGAGAGTTTCCTTGGCTTTGTGTTTGGGATCATTGTCTTGCTGAAATGTCCACCCTTGTTTCAACATCATCATCCTCGTAGACGGCAGCAGATTTTTATCCAGAATGTCTTGGTACATTTTTCCATTTATTTTCCTTCAATGATATGAAGTTTTCCAGTACAGTATGTTGAAAAACAGCCCCACACCATGATGTTCAAACCTCCAAACATCACTGTGGTATGGGGGTGTTTTTGGGTTGATGTGCAGTGCCATTTGACCTCCAAACATGGTGTGTATTATGGCAACCAAAGCGTTCAATTTTGGTCTCACCTGACCAGATTATATTCTCCCAGTATTTCACAGGCTTGTCTAAATGTTGTACAGCAAACTTTAACCAAGCTTCAAAATGCTTTTTTCTTTCTCGAACATCACGGGACACAGAGCCTCAGTAATTACTGATGGGTTATATAGGTATCACTGGTGATTGGACACTGGCACACCCTAACCAGGAAGTTCAACCCACTATATAATCCCTCCCCCTTGCAGGGATACCTCAGTTTTCACACCAGTGTCAGGCCAGGCGAACCGGATCCATTCCAAAGTGTCTTTTCTAGGCTGAATTGGATGGTACCTGGGCCTCATGTCCGAAGAAACGAGGTTTTACCTGTAACGCTTCTCTTTTTAGAGAGCTGGACCCCGCATATTAGAAAATGTTTTTTCTAGCCTAATTTCTAGCCGGGTGCTTTACAGGACCAGAACTGTGGATCCCCCTATTCGTAGGGGGCCCCAGTCTCTGACGGTTTTTTCAAACGGAGCCCACCGTGAGAGGCGAAGATTGGGTCTGTACAACAAACCCTGCGGCTGGATAAGGTAGGGGAGATTCCACAGAATTTTTAAATTCTAGTAGGTTTCTCCTTTAAGGTAAATGCATGCTATGCCTATTGTGACCACCGGGAGCTGCTAAGAGCACAAACCTTCTCATGCTGATGTCTGTCTCAAGTGTTCGACGCTGCACACGCTCCTCCGGCCGGCTCCAGGTAGGATGGATGGGGGCTCTCCTCAGGGATATCTCCCCCCAGACTAGGGGGGGGTCGCAGGTGATCTGCAAGGCAGTTAAACACCGCATTTTCACCGCCGTTGCGGCGGCCTCTCTCCCTCCTCCCCCTCCCCCAGCCTCCTCCAGGTTGGTTCAGAAGGGTTGGCTAGCGCGGGAAGCGCTAGTTTTTTCAAAAAACAGGGGGGGGGCGCGGTAGGGGGGGCATCAGCACAGCGTGCTCAGATGCCCACAGGACCGGCTGCAGGCTATTAAAGGCACTGATTGCAGGTGCACTAAGGCTTCTGGAGGGACACAGAGCTGACAGTCGCATGTAAGGTGGGACACAGGCATTCTTCTAGGCAGCATTTACTAAAGTAACACCAGACTGGGCATTGGGTAGCACGGCTTTTAGCCAGACTACATCGCTCAGCAGTCAGTGTTCATCTTGTGATACCTCCACCTTGTTGCTTTGCACTATGGGTAAAAGAGGTTCAAGCACCCCAAGAACCAGAGACTCTAGGGGATCTCGTTCAGGTTCTGAGGGCCCCCTGTCTGCAGCATCCTTCCCCCCTGAGGGGCCAGGGATGGCTAGCCAGGGAGAGCCGTCGGGGTCAGGGGCTATACCTGCTTCTGGCACTTCAGCCCCTGTATACATTACACAGGAGGTTTTTTCCTCAACCATTAATGGTCTAGAGGAAAGACTAATGGCCGTGATTACGTCTTCACTCGGTGGAAGAAAACGCACTAGGCCTTCCTCTGTTCCCCAAGACCCTCAGGAAGAGGAGCTCTGGGATAAAGGAGAGGAATCCCTTTCAGAGGATCGGGATGGGACAGATGATTCCTCTTCGGAGGAATCAGGTGGAGAGGGACCCTCTGCGACTTCCCAAGAGGAGAAAGTCTTAGTGCAGATCCTTACTGGATTGGTCCGCTCTACATTTAAGTTGCCCATATCTGAATCAGTTAAAGAACCCTCTTCTTCTTTAGGGTCACTGAAACCTCCTCAAACAGCACAGGCTTTTCCTGTTCATAATTTACTTGAAAAGCTTCTTTATGCTGAGTGGGATCACCCAGATAAACGTTTTTTTCAGCCGAAAAAGTTTTCAACACTTTATCCTATGGAAGAAAAGTTTATGAAAGTGTGGGGAGTACCGGCCATTGATGCCACAATTTCCTCCGTAAATAATAGTCTGACTTGTCCTGTAGACAATGCTCAGATGCTCAGGGATCCTGTAGATAAAAAGATGGAAGCCCTATTGAAGGATGTTTTCTCCTTAGCAGGTTCAGTGGCTCAACCTGCAGTAGCAGCGATTGGAGTCTGTCAATACCTAAGAGACCATGTTAAGCAGGTCATCAAGGTTTTACCTGAACAACAGGCCCAGGGGTTGGCTAACCTTCCAGCGGCCTTATGTTATATTGTTGACGCCATCAGAGATTCTATCATGCAAACCTCTCGTCTGTCGCTGGGGTTAGTGCATATACGTAGAATCCTATGGTTGAAAGGTTGGTCAGCCGAAGCACCATGTAAGAATCTCCTGGCTGGGTTTCCATTTCGTGGTGAAAGGTTGTTTGGAGAAGACTTGGATAACTATATCAAGAGAATCTCTTGTGTGAAAAGCACTCTCTTACCTGTTTCAGAAGAAGAGTAAGCGTCCCTCTTTCAAACTGACTCTTTCCCCAGCGCGGGGGGCTTCAGCCTCCAGGCAGTCTCAATGGCCTCCTCCGTCTGGGTCCAGAGACAAGAGTCAACCCCGGGGACAAAAGAAGTCCTGGGGGAAGAAGCCTACTAGGCAAAACACTAAGACCTCTGCATGAGGGGGCGCCCCCACTCGCTCGAGTGGGGGGAAGACTGCGAGAGTTCTCAGGGCTCTGGAGGGCGGATTTCCAGGACAGACGGGTAATCTCCACGGTAACCTTAGGGTACAAGCTGGAGTTTCAGGAATTTCCTTCTCCTCGTTTCCTCAGGTCAAGTGTCCCCAGAGATCCAGAGAAAAAGCAGTCGCTCCTTCTAGCGTTAGAGCGACTTTTGTCGCAGGAGGTCATTATGGTAGTTCCCGCGAAGGATCAAGGATTGGGTTTCTATTGTAACCTTTTTACTGTCCAAAAACCAAATGGGGATGTCAGACCCATTTTGGATTTAAGGGATCTGAACTGATTCCTAAGGATTCAATCCTTCCGCATGAAATCAATTCGGACAGTAGTCTCCACCCTGCAGGGAGGAGAATTTCTGGCATCGATAGACATCAGAGATGCATATCTGCATGTGCCCATTTTTCCTGCTCATCAGAAGTTTCTGCGCTTCGAGATAGGAGGACGCCATTTCCAGTTTGTAGCTCTGCCTTTTGGGATAGCCACTGCACCTCGAGTGTTCACAAAGGTCTTGGCTCCTCCTCTGGCCAGATTAAGGGCTCAGGGTATAGCTGTCATAGCATACCTAGACGACCTGCTCCTGATAGGCCGGTCGGTAGCCTCTTGAACTGGAACTTGAGGACCACAGTCAAGTACCTAGAACACCTAGGTTGGATCCTCAACCTAGAAAAATCTTTCCTAAAACCAGTAAGAAGACTGGAGTATTTGGGTATGATCATAGATACAAGCCAGGAGAAGGTATTTCTACCTCAGGCAAAGATCACTGCCTTAAGGGAGCTGATCCTGGCAGTCAGGACCAAGAAGGGTCCCTCTGTCCGCCTTTGTATGAGGCTGCTGGGAAAGATGTCTTTGTTCGAAGCGGTTCCCTATGCTCAGTTCCATTCAAGACTACTGTAGCACAGTATTCTGTCGGCCTGGAACAAGAAGGTTCAGGCATTAGAACTTCCAATGCACCTGTCTCATGCGGTGCGTCAGAGCCTCAATTGGTGGCTCATACCCAAAAATCTGCAGAAGGGAAAATCCTTTCTGCCGGTTACCTGGACGGTGGTAACAACAGATGCCAGTCTGTCTGGTTGGGGAGCAGTTCTGGAACAGTCTGCGGTTCAGGGGGTATGGTCCAGGACCGAGAGAACCTTACCCATCAACATTCTGCAGATCCGTGCGGTATATCTTGCCCTAAAGACCTGGACTATCAGGCTACAGGGTTGCCCGGTCAGGATCCAATGCCACAGCAGTGGCTTATGTCAATCATCAGGGAGGCACAAGGAGCCGAGCTGCTCAAAAGGAGGTGAACCAGATCTTAGTCTGGGCAGAGAAGCATGTGCCGTGCATATCGGCAGTTTTTATTCCGGGGATAGAGAACTGGCAGGCGGACTATTTAAGTCGCCAGCAGTTACTTCCAGGGGAATGGTCTCTGCATCCCGATGTCTTTTGGGCCATATGCCAAAGATGGGGGGTTCTAGATGTAGATCTCTTTGCATCCCGATTCAACAAAAAGATAGACAGATTTGTGACTAGGACAAAAGATCCTCTTGCACATAGGACAGATGCGTTGGTGATTCCGTGGCATCGGTTCTCACTAATTTATGCATTCCCGCCTATTCTGCTACTGCCACGACTCCTTCGCAGGATCAGACAGGAAAGGAAGTCAGTACTTCTGGTGGCCCCCGCTTGGCCCAGAAGGACGTGGTATGCGGAAGTAGTAAGGATGACGGTGGGTTCCCCGTGGACACTACCGGTACGCCCAGACCTGTTATCTCAGGGTCCAGTGTTCCATCCTGCTTTACAAACGCTAAATTTGACGGTTTGGCTATTGAGACCCACGTTCTGAAGAGTCGTGGGCTTTCAGGTCCTGTGATATCTACCTTGATTAATGCAAGGAAGCCAGCTTCCAGAATGATTTATCATAGAGTCTGGAAAGCTTATGTATCCTGGTGTGAATCCAGGGGTTGGCATCCCAGAAAATAAGTGATTGGTAGAATTCTTGATTTTCTACAATTGGGATTAGAGATGAAGCTGGCCTTGAGTGCCATCAAGGGCCAGGTCTCGGCCTTATCAGTATTATTTCAACGGCCACTTGCTTCGCATTCTTTGGTCCGAAACTTTATGCAGGGGGTGACGCGTCTTAATCCTCCGGTTAAGGCGCCCCTAAACCCCTGGGACTTGAACTTGGTTCTGTCTGTGTTACAGAAACAGCCTTTTGAACCAATACGTCAGATTCCTTTGGTCTTGCTGACAAGGAAGTTAATTTTTCTGGTGGCCATCTCTTCTGCTAGAAGAGTATCAGAATTAGCAGCTCTTTCCTGTAAAGAGCCTTATTTGATTGTACACAAGGATAGAGTGGTACTGCGCCCTCATCCTAATTTTTTACCGAAGGTGGTTTCAGATTTTCATCTAAACAAAGACATTGTTCTACCTTCCTTTTTTCCAGATCCCTGTTCTCCGGAAGAAAGATCACTACATTCTTTGGATGTAGTGAGAGCAGTTAAGGCCTATCTGGAAGCGACTGCTCAGATTCGCAAAACGGATGTTTTGTTTGTGCTGCCAGACAGTCCCAGTAGAGGACAAGCAGCATCAAAAGCTACCATTTCTAAATGGATTTGACAATTGATCATTCAAGCTTACGGTTTGAAACAGAGGCTTCCTCCGTTTCAGATCAGGGCACATTCCACAAGGGCTATTGGTGCTTCTTGGGCAGTGCATCACCGGGCCTCTCAAATCTGCAAGGCCCCAACCTGGTCTTCAGTCCATACATTCATCAGATTCTATCAGGTGGATGTGAGAAGGCATGAGGATATCGCCTTTGGGCGTAGTGTGCTGCAGGCAGCGGTACAGGGTCCTCAGGTCTGATTGCACCCTACTTGGTTGTGGTTCCCCCCCCTCAGATAGCATTGCTCTGGGACATCCCATCAGTAATTACTGAGGCTCTGTGTCCCGTGATGTTCGAGAAAGAAAATAGGATTTTTTAAAACAGCTTACCTGGAAAATCCTTTTCTTTCGATGGACATCACAGGACACAGAGGTCCCGCCCCTCTTCTAATACACTATAGTGCTTGGCTACAAAACTGAGGTATCCTTGCAAGGGGGAGGGATTATATAGGGGGTTGAACTTCCTGGTTAGGGTGTGCCAGTGTCCAATCACCAGTGATACCTATATAACCCATCAGTAATTACTGAGGCTCTGTGTCCCGTGATGTCCATCGAAAGAAAAGGATTTTACGGTAAGTTGTTTTAAAAAATCCTATTTTTTCAGCAATGCAGTCTTGTGTGGTGAGCGTGCATACAGGTCATGGTGGTTGAGTGCATTACTTATTGTTAATTCCAGGTCTTTCTGAAGCTCTCCACAAGTGGTCAGAAATCTTGCGAGGAGCACCTGGTTGTGGACGGTTTATGGTGAAATTATGTTCTTTCCACTTCCAAATTATGGCCCCAACAGTGCTCACTGGAACATTCAGAAGTGTAAAAATGCTTCTGTAACCAATGCCATCAGTATATTTTGCAACAATAAAGTTGCAAAGGTCATGAGAGAGCGATTTTACCCTGTAAATCACTTGGAACACTGATTCCAGAAAACTTCCAATACTAAGTGTTGTAAAGCATTGTTCAGCAAGTTTTGTGATTCACAGACCTCTGCCATGAAAAATTCCTGGTTCAACTTTATAGCTCCTACAGTCACCTCTTTGCTGATTCATTGGAAAATTTCTATCCAAGTAACAGAAGGTGACCAAGAAAAGTACAATGCTGAACCAGCAAAAAGAAAAGTGATCTCTCTGACTATGCAGTGTGGCTGAGGTGTATCAGTCTAGACCCAGGGTCTCCAAACTTTCTGAGCAAAGGGCCAGTTTACTGTCTTTCAGACTTTGAGGGGGCCGGACTGTGGCCAGTGTGAGTAGATAATGCCCTGACGTCAATGGGAGTAAAGAATGCCCCATAATTGGTATCAGTGGGAGGAATATTACCCCATTGTTGGTATTAGGGGAAGAAATAGTACCCCATCATTGGTGTCATTGGGAAGAATAGTGCCCCATTGTTGGTATAAGGGGAAGGAATAGTGCCCCATCATTTGTGTCAGTGGGAGGAATAGTGCTGCATTGTTGATATTAGGGCAATGAATAGTGTTCCATCATTGGTGTCAGTGGGAAGACCACTAAGTAGGGGTTAGTGGTAGGAATAGTGCCCTATTGTTGGTATCAGTTGCAGGAATTATGTCTCATTGTTGGTGTAGAAAGAATAGTGCCTCGTATCAGTGGGATGAATAATGTCCCAAGGGCCTGATAAAGGCAAGCAAAGGGCCACATTCGGAGACTTTAGTTTGGAGACCACTGGTATAGACATAATTAAACATTCTTTGGCAGTTAACAGAGTTTATATATATGTGTTTCAGCAGTATATTTAGTTGTATTTGCCTGAAATTTTACTTTAAAATAAACTTGTCTTAATAAACATTAGAGGGTTCCCTTTTTTCTTAAGGGCTCGTTCAAATGGCCCCTAAGTCCCTTCAGCGTGCAGAGCCATTTGGTTACTTATTTACTAATGCTAAGCTGTGTGCAGGGAGCCCATAAAGAGTGAATATACAACATCAGCTGTACGGACTCACCCTGAGATTGAAAGGTACACAAGGATGGGTGCACAGAACTGGATGTAGAACCTGCGCCTCAGGGTCTGTGCACCTGCTCCTGTTTACCTGTCAAAGTTGGCTGTGCCTGGAGTCCATACAGATGATGTTTGGCCATTCACTTGATATGGGCTTCGGGCTCCCTGCACGCAGCCCAGTGCTAGTAAAAAAAGAGTAAACAGCTGTGCAAGATGCATGTGGTGGAGCACCCATGGTTGCTGGTTCCCTGCAGGTCATGCTCACCCTGTGACTTTATTACTTTTTGAGTTACTGGCCTGAATAAAAACATGTGATCTACGATTAATTCACTATGGTTGTGCATAGCTCCACCCACACAGCCGCATCATCCATTCACAAAGCTGTGTGAATAGAAAGACCACAACTCCCATCTGCCACTGCCGCAAAGGGACTCATAGTTATGCATAGCCAACATGGGCCTTGACCTATGGTGGCCAAGGACAGCACACATCATTTTGCTGACAGCAACACACTCTTGGAGGCATATCCTTTGAAAACATGTGTGCGCACAAAACGCGTTGGTAGGGGCCTTGCGTGCTGATGTCACGCTGCTGCTTCAGATTTTCAGAATAGCAGCCATCTTAGTAAGTTTGTCCGAGTTTGTTTTGAATGCTATTAGTTTATGCTGCAAATGTTTTTATGTGGACCCCTAATAATAACTTTTGATGTGACTCATTAATACTAATAAATACTACACTATATGAAGTATTTCTTGGATCCATGTGGTGAGCTTTTCTATGCAGTCTCCAACTTGATCTGGGTGTCTCATGGTGAGGATTGATGAGTCCCTGTGGAAGACTTTGGTGGAGCGTGTTTTGATATATGCAGTTTGATGTCATTCATCAGGTGAGTGCATAAGAGGTGGAGGTTAACTGGCATGCCTTTCTTACTTCTACTTCTGATGAAACTAGTAGGGCGGGGCTAGGACGCTGACACCATCATGCTTTGCCGGGATTGTTGTTGCAGCCGGAGCTTTAAGGCATATACAATAACCACACATTTGTTCCCTAGTGTCGGGATGACACTTGAATAATGTAAGTGTTTTTATCAAGTTTTTAATAAACAAGCATTTTTTAAACGGTATCACGCTATAAAGATCTTTCTTCCTTCCTTCTGCTGGTTTATAATTAGACCAGCCATAATTTCTGGTGAGTTACTTTTGGACAAATGCCAAAGGAGCACATCGGGTTTAAGATTATATGAATAAGACATTTTGTATCTTTTTGTTTTTTTATTTTTCCTGGGATTGAAGGTTTGGATTTTAATTATTATGAACACGTATGAATTTCGGATGTATGCACTTTATTAATGAACAATATTTTTTTCCTTTTGACTGTGTTGGTGCAGTTTTTTTCGTTTACACTTTGATATTTTTTTGCATTTGCACTTGTTTGAATATAGAACATATAGTTATATTGTTATATGATAGATGAATATTGTAGGTAATGGCACAATGTTTATATGGTTGAATTGATTTATTTTCACATGTGTTAATAGCAGGGAGTCCATCACCACTGGATTGCAGGATATTTTAGAATTGAGTGTCAGCAATTTTGAGTTAAAATCCGTCCACTAATATCTGTGGCATTCGTTTGTTCCTTGTTTTTTGTAATTTTTTTATTATCGGAAGATAACAGATTTGCACTAATGGGTAGACCTTTGTTTTCTATGGACTTTCACTATCTTATATATTTTTTTGTTCATGGAATCACAGAGCTTTTCAGAAAAGTAGGGTGGCAGTTTAGTCTACTTATCTAGTCATATGGGTATACAAACATAGAATGGGCAAATTGTCTGTTTCAGCCTTTCCAACCCCTATCCTTGGTGTGGCTTGTGGGACTGTGATGTCTCATCCTGTTAATGTGATACTAATACCAGCCATACACAGCTATATTTCTCTCTTTCAGCCTGTGGGCTTAACAAGGGAATATAATTTTATTCCCCCATCCACACTAAACAGCATGGATAGGGAAATCTCCACTGAAGCCTGTTGTAGTTCAGACAGCTGCAGCACCCACGGTTGGCTGAATAACTGTACAATGACTGCATCTAATAGGTTGGAGTCAATGTTCGGCCAACAATTTTTTACTTTTGTCGAGAGAGATGGGGTTGCCAGGGCCACCCACAGCTTTAATTTTGAAGGAGAAATTTGAAACAGCTTTGGCCAGTTTAAGGCTAGTCCACTGAGGCAGAAGGGGATGCCACAAGACCATAGGCTAGGCAAGTTTCTTCAAGCACCTGTATGCATTGGGCCACCATATGTTCTCTCTGTTCCTGGCACCTCGGAGAGGATGAGGCTGAGTGTCCTGTTTTTACACTGGTGTATATGAGGTTTCAAAATTGAAATGTAGGCCAGTATATCCTTATAGAAGGTACACACTGGATTGTATGTTTGTATGTTTGTTTGTGAAAGGCTTTCTTCTAGTGTTGTGTCATGTTTTCATACCTGTCTTTTTGCAGTTTATTTTCTTCATTGTATTATTTGATGTACAGCACTCAGTGACATGCTGGTGTTTTATAAAGAAAGGATGATAGTGATATTTTACATTATACATACTTCTTACTTTGAACACTACAGTACGTACTGCACAAAAACATACTGGAATCAAATGGCGCAACTGCCCCAAAACTGTCATTTATGGTAAGATTCCCTGAGAGATGGGTTTGTTAAACAAGTATTCCTGGAAACATCCAAGCACTGACAACAGTTTCCTACTAGATTATAGGACACAGAGGCTTGATTCACAAAGCTTTAACTTCAAAGCTAAAGATTCTTATTATCAGCCATATGATTGGAATTTCTTATTGGATTCTGGTAAAAATAACTGTCGCTTTTTTAAGTAAAGATCCTTACCCTGGTGTGTTAGGTGTGTGATTGACTAATATATCATACTGGATTCACAAATAACCAGTAGCAGTTAGTCATATTCAACTAGTTTAGTATTGTTGAAAATGTTTCACCACACATCCAAGTGACCTTCTCAGTTCAAACATTTGAATTGTCTAGAACCAAGCCATCTGTTGCCCTTTTGCTTTGCTTTGTTTTAGTTAATATCCTGGATTTGAGGCATTCCTGCCACCCCTCCATATTTTGTATATCTCCCCTATGTACTTGTTTTTAGCATCACCAGCCTGAGTCTTTATTAATCTACAAGCCACTAGTATTTTCAGTTGGCTAGGTAAGCACAACCTGGTGCAAGGGACAAAAGTGCCCTTATCTTTAAAGTAAAACTATAGGCAAAACTTTTTAAAAAATGTTTTAGATAGAGTAAGGGTTATAACCACTGGAAGGTTTGTTTTTGCCATCTATGACCCACTGGGCCAAAATAGGAAGTGAGAGGAAATCCCTTCAAATTAAGGAAATCTCTTGGGGCCCCCCAGGTCACTAAAACTTATGTCCCCATTGGAAGATCTCCCCTCTATTAGTTTTCTTGGGACAACCCAACCCAACATTTGGGATTTTCTTTCACTTTCATTGATAATGGTAAACAGGACAAATAGAGAGGGTGAATCTAACCTGGGACATAGACAGCAATAAAAACCTGACAGGTGTTCTAATCCCCCTCCTCTCCATCCAAAACTAAAAAAAAAAAAAAAATGCCTTTAGTTATACTTTAAACACTGAAAACAATTCAGATTTTCCAATATATTGTCTGTGTAGGGAAAACTATTGTCTTATACTTTTTAAGGCATAGTTCAGAGATAAAAGAGAGACTCCACATTCAGCTACCCAGTCGGTCTGGATTCTGGCACTGACCTTAATGCATGGGAGATTGCAATTGGCCTGATCCAAAGCTCATCTGTACATGCTATTGTTTTCAAATATTTATCTTTTTACAAGGTAGCACTTCGCCTGTGAAAGTCAAAAGTAACAGACTTCTTTTCTAGGTTGCCTGGCTTCCAAGCAGGGATAATAAGAAGCTTACGTCACTGCTTACTCTATAGCTTGAGGAGCAGTTTATAGCAACTCACCACAACCAATATAAAATTGTATTTCTCTGGTCAGACATCACTAAATTGGAAATGTTAAATGTTATCATTGGTTATAATGGTATTTATGTGTTATATAGGCTATATTTAGTGTTAAAGGTTACCACACTTTGCTAATTTTTTACATATACCATTTTTTTAAAATTAACATTTCATATAATATTCCTGAGACAATATGCTGTTTGCTCATGCAAAGAAGAGAGGTAATAAAATACAATGTTATTCCTATAAACAATTGTTTTTTTTCAAAGTCTATGTCAGGTTCTCTGAAAATACATAATTTTAAAATGATACATCTAAGACACATTGCGGATATGTGTAACAAATTACCCTATTTTTAATACAGAATAACTTAAAATGCAAGCCTTCCTGTAGGTCTATCATTGACACGCATCCTGTTACTGGAAATACTATGACACATTCTGTACAGTGTCTGCCGCACATCACCGATCTCCTGATCGCCTGCCTCCAGCGTTTGAATAATTGTTCCAGGTGTCTTACAGCAGCTACATTCACCCAATTAGATTTCATTCACAGTAATCGTCCCAACAATACACTAGTTTGCTAGTGCCTGCCGTTCAGATGTTTTTAATGATCATTAAATTATATGTAAACTCAGTCAATAAAATATCATATAAGCTTTAGTATCTTTGTAGCGCTACCCTGTAGGAGCTGCTGGATAAGATGGGTCCTCTGTTTTCCTCGACCTTCTGAAGAACCTCAGCCCCTCTGACTCACCAGGTTGAGTTTACAAACATACAAGATCACAGGAATTCAAATTACCCAATAGTAGTGATATATCAAAGAAAACAGTCACCAATCCAGGTAGTATAGGCATACTTAATATATTGTCACCCAATATGGTTGGTAACTAGGCAAGCATAAAATGGATCAACAATGGTATTAACACAATTTAGTATACAAAGTTGTACTGGCTTATCAGCTCCCAATTGCAAGTATGCTTAGGGAGCTTTCCGTCTCAGAGCACAAAAATAGATTTTTATAGGGACACATATATGCGGCCTCCCGGCGTTAACGCCCATTTTCTGAGAGGCCGCATTTATATGCGTACCTCCGGCGGGAACTGGTTAAGGGTGCAATGGGCTTATGAGGGTTACAAAAGTTTCATTCAACTATCCTGTACCCCTTCTTGTTCCAAAAAACAGCCCCCATTAGCCTTGTTATTGTTCTGTTTATCACAGTAAGAAAAAGAAAGAGTGGAAAAAAGTAACATTTAAAAATGTAAAGCCTATCTCTGGAGAAATGAAAAATCCTTCCTTACAGCAGGTCTGCTCCTACACTTGTTGGTGTCAGTGGTAGGAGTAGTACCCCATTTTTTTTGTCAGTGGTAGGAATTGTGGCCCATCACTGGTGTCAGTGGGAGGAATAGTGCCCCATTTTTGTTGTTAGTGGCAGAAATTGTGCCTTGTTTTTGGTGTCAGCGATAGGAATAGTACCCCATTTTTGTTGTCAGTGGTAGGAATTGTGGCCTATCATTGGTGTCAGTGGAAGGAATAGTGCCCCATTTTTGTTGTCAATGTTAGGAATTGTGGCCCATCATTCGTGTCAGGGGTAAAAATAGTACCCCATTTTTGTTGTCAGTGGTAGGAATTGTGCCCCATCGTTGGTGTCAGTGGGAGGAAAAGTGCCCCATTTTTGTTGTCAGTGGTAGGAATTGTGGCCCATCATTGGTGTCAGTGGTAGGAATAGTAGCCCATTATTGTTGTCAATGGTAGGAATTGTGCCCCATTGTTGGTGTCAGTGGGAGGAATAGTGCCCCATTTTGTTGTTAGTGGCAAGAATTGTGCCTCATTGTTGGTGTCAGTGGTAGGAATTTTGCCCCATCGTTGGTGTCATTGGCAGCAATTAAACTAAACTGCATTAAATAATACCTCCCCCCACCCAAAAAAAATCTGCTTTTTTATTATTCAAGCATATTAAGCCTCAGCAATTCAATTAGTCAAACTGAGAGGTTCTGCATTGCCAAAATTCCACCAAGAAAGCATTGATTTTGTGGCAAACTAAATTTTGCCAAAACTGTTCACTCATCACTAGTGCTTTGTGAATAAAGTTGTGTTCGCTTCAATCATCTAATCACATTGAAGGTAAACTCTGTTACTGCTCAGTAAAAAATATTCTGCTGCACATGATTAAGAAGGTATGTAGTAATCCTAGCTTTAGGCCAGCTTTACACATACGATATCAGTTGCAGTAACACACGCTGTAACAACGCACCGTAGCACATCATGCATGCATAACTGCATTTCTATGCCATTCATTTAAAATGACACCCCAGCGCGCTTAAGGAACGCACCTCTTATGCCCATATGTTGCAGTGTGTAATATGGTGAGCTGCATTAGGAAGAATGGTGTTGTGTGTTTTCTGGTCTGTTGTCGCGGACCAGTAAATGACCTAGCAAAATGAATGGTATTAACACACCACAAGGAGCCTCAAAGATGTAAATGCCTTATTTGCCTTACTGTATTCCAACTCATCCCCACACAGCGACTACCTTTTTATCACTTTTCATTCTCTTTAGATTGTAAGCTCTGGCCCTTCTAACCTTCTTGTCGTGAATTGTATTGTACAATCGCCCTTTATTTTGTAAAGCACTATGCAAACCGTTGGTGCTGCATATATCCTGTATGACAAAAATAATTTGCTCAGCTTAGTGAACATGCCTCCTCTATTTCTATCATTTTTTAAAAAAATGGGATTGGGGAATGGGGCTCAACTAGAAAGCCAAATAGCAGAGATAACTTCTTTATAAGTATGCTGTTTTGTTATAACTCAGGATTGACTTTTCCCCAACAATATGTGGAGCTTTACAGAGAAAAGCCAAATCACCTAACAGGGAAGGCTGAAATCCAGGCTCAGATCATGTACTTATCGGCTCAGATGGCATATATTTCATTTTGTTTAAATTTAGTAGGCAAAGTCCTCTCTTCTGACCTTAGCATTGGCAGTGAAAGCAAAATTTGGCACTTCATCAAAAATGATTTCTTGAGCTAAAATATTTGCAAATATTGCTCCCCAAAAGCATTTCCATTTAACACAATGCCTAAATGTATTAAAGTATTTATTTTTGATTATTTTATTATTTTTATTATTGATTCTTAAATTGTGCAGGTTTATTAGAATCAGTATGTTATCCAATGCAGAAACATGAAACAATTTGTCAGAACTAGGACTCAAAAGAAATAATAAAAAGGGTGTTATACAATCATACTAAAATATCAAGCACAGTATTTTCTAGCTAGAAATAGATGATCGAACAAGTAGGTTATACCTTTTTATAAAAGACAACGTTTTATCTGAGACAAACAGAGCTTTCTTTCTGCATGAAGTATGGATATTGTGCTTTGACAAAGAAATTAAATCCACCTTTCTGAAAATGTTTAAAAAACAGATCATTGTTACATACAGTATAGTATTCATTGCTGATTTTGTTCCACAATAAACTCCTGACTAGCAGCACATACAGTATCTCACAAAAGTGAGTACACCTCTCACATTTTTGTAAATATTTTATAATATCGTTTCATGTGACAACACTGAAGAAATGACACTTTGCTACAATGTAAAGTAGTGAGTGTACAGCTTGTATAACAGTATAAATTTGCTGTCCCCTCAAAAAAACTCAACACAGCCATTAATGTTTAAATCGTTGGCAACAAAAGCGAATACACCCCTAAGTGAAAATGTCCAAATTGGGCCCAAAGTGTCAATATTTTGTGTGGCCACCATTATTTTCCAGCTCTGCCTAAACCCTCTTGGGCATGGAGTTCATCAGAGCTTCACAGGTTGCCACTGAAGTCCTCTTCCACTTCTCCATGACAACATCACAGAGCTGGTGGATGTTAGAGACCTTGCACTCCTCTATTTTCTGTTTGAGGAAGCCCCACAGATGCTCAATAGGGTTGAGGTCTGGAGACATGCTTGACCAGTCCATCACCTTTACCCTCAGCTGCTTTAGCAAGTTAGTGGTCGTCTTGAAGGTGTGTTTAGGGTCATTATCATGTTGGAATACTGCCCTGCGGCCCAGTCTCTGAAGGGAGGGGATCATGCTCTGCTTTAGTATGTCACAGTACATGTTGGCATTCATGGTTTCCTCAATGAACTGTAGCTCCCCAGAGCCAGCAGCACTCATGTAGCCCCAGAACATGACACTCCCACCACCATGCTTGACTGTGGGCAAGACACACTTGTCTTTGTACTCCTCACCTGCTTGCCGCCACACATGCTTGACACCATCTGAACCAAATAAGTTTATCTTGGTCTCATTAGACCACACGACATGATTCCAGTAATCCATGTCCTTAGTCTGCTTGTCTTCAGCAAACTGTTTGTGGGCTTTCTTGTGATTCTTTAGAAGAGGCTTCCTTCCGGGATGACAACCATGCAGAGCAATTTGATGCAGTGTGCAGCGTATGGGCTGAGCACTGACAGGCTCACCCCCCACCCCTTCAACCTCTACAGCAATGCTGGCAGCACTCATACGTCTATTTCCCAAAGACAACCTCTGGATATGATGCTGAGCACGTGCACTCAACTTCTTTGGTCAACCATGGCGAGGCCTGGTCTGAGTGGAACCTGTCCTGTTAAACCGCTGTATGGTCTTGGCCATCATGCTGCAGCTCAGTTTCAGGGTCTTGGCAATCTTCTTATAGCCTAGGCCATTTTTATGTAGAGCAACAATTATTTTTTCAGACCCTCAGAGAGTTCTTTGCCATGAGGTGCCATGTTGAACTTCCAGTGACCAGTATATGAAAGTGAGAGCGATAACACCAAATTTAACACACCTGTTCCCTTTTCACACCTGAGACCTTGTAACACTAACGAGTCACATGATACCAGGGAGGGAAAATGGCTAATTGAGCCCATTTTGGACATTTTCACTTTGGGGTGTACTCACTTTTGTTGCCAGCAGTTTAGACATTAATGGCTGTGTGTTGAGTTATTTTGAGGGGACAACAAATTTACACTGTTATACAAGCTGTACACTTACTACTTTACATTGTAGTAAAGTGTCATTTCTTCACTGTTGTCACATGAAACGATATTATAAAATGTTTACAAAAATGTGAAGGTTGTACTCACTTTTGTGAGAAACTGTCCGTGTGTTCTGAATGCTGCAGTCAGAGCCTTTCGACCTCCTCCAGCAGCAATTTTCACCTAATCATTTTTTTATCCAAGAATGGAATAAAATAACAAACATAGCCCAATTGCCCTTTCAGTGGAAAAGAGAAGTTTTAAGAATGTAAACAAATAAATATTCATACTTACCTTAATGCCGCAGCATCAGTGTGATGCTGCAGCTGTCCCTTGTTGCTTCTAAGACAAAGAAATCACATGACCACTGATTGCTCAGTTCTCTGTCTGCTCAGACCAGAGAGCAGTGACTGTCATTTACTGTTCTCCACTCTGCCCCTATTGTGTTCACTGGAGAAGTGAGCAGAAGAGGGGGCGGGAGCTTCTGCACACTGAACGGTAGTGACAACTTCAATCAGACATCTGGGTGGATGTCTACAATATTGTCAGGATCCTTCCAGATCCTAAAGTGTTTCTGCTATCTCTAGAGCTCATTGGAGCAACGGGCAGGAAAGGGGACAGGAGCTTCTGGTCTGGCTCTCAGCTGCGTGCTGAGAGGCAGAGCCAGCTGTCAATCAGGCATTTGGGTGGATTCTGACAATATAATCCTTTCAGATCCTGAAGCAGTTCTGCTACATCAACTAAGATTGGGCTATTAACCCAGGTCACAGAAGAGCAAAAGTAAGTGCACTCCTGTGACCCAGAAGAGAAGTATTGCCAAAACAGCTTTGTCCATACTTCTCTTTTAAATCAGTTAAGCATATTGCAGATGCATCAAAACAAAAGGTGCTTAATGCCTTACAATTCATTTTCTGCCTAAAGCAACTACAGCCTGAGTAGAAAAACCTGTTCCCTGTCAGCAGATGCAAGAGGCCTTACTGCTGAATTAGACTGATAACTCTGCGAAAAACAAACTGCAGCTATTAGCAGGGGACGGGCTTTTCTACTCTACTTCCTGGAATGTATTTGGCTGATTTAAACAAAAAGGTCCATTGAGATTTAAAAATGAGTGTAATGACTTCAGCAAAATTACTTGAAGTCAATAAGGCCTCGTTTACGCAGTATGGTAAAGTGGCTGTAAAATATGCAGTTTAGCCATGGTTTTACTGCCCCCTGAGATCACTGAGACACAAGTTAACACGGCCAGAGTGCCAGTGGCACAGTGAAAATTATACAACTGTCGTGTTTGCTACCAAACCCGCCAAACCCAAAGATCAAAGTATAGAGTGCCTTGAAAAACTTACTGTATTTATTGGTGTATAACACTCACTTTTTCACCCTAAAAATTGGGTGCAAATAGCATGTGCGTGTTATATGCCAATACTTCAATTTTAGATGCCTCGGAGGGGACAGGGAGGGGGGCGGGATGAGAGCTGTCAGATTACATACAGTGAGAATCTCCTATTTACTTGGCGGCCTCTGTAATAGGAAGTCCCGTCTCCTGGGCCGCCATTGGACCACTGTTCTGTCTATCCTAGGAGATTCTCACTGTATATAATCTTTCGGCGCTCGTCCCGCCTCCCTGTCCCCTCTAGGCTGCAAATGGGCATCGATCAGGCTGCACTGATGGCAATGGTGAGGCTGCTGCATTGATGTGGACTGATGAGGTCGCATTGATGGCACTTGTGAGACTGCAGATGGGCATTGATGGGGCTGCATTGGTGGCAATGGTGAGACTGCAGATGGGCACTGACCCTTATTTTGCTTCAAAGTTCCTTATTTAAAATTTAATTTTTTTTCCCTGAAACTTCCCTCTTAAAATTAATGTGCGTGTTATACGTCGATAAGTACGGTAAATGTATTTTCATGGGATTTTATGTGATAGACCAACACAAAGTGGCACATAATTGTGAAGTGGAAGGAAAATGATAAATGGTTTTCAAAATGTTTTAAAATAAATATCTGAAAAGTGTGGCGTGCATTTGTATTCAGTCAATACTTTGTAGAACCACCTTTCACTGCAATTACAGCTGCAAGTCTTTTGGGGTATTTCTCTACCAGCTTTGCACATCTAGAGAGTGACATTTTTGCCCATTCTTCTTTGCAAAATAGCTCAAGCTCTGTCAGATTGGATGGAGAGCATCTGCGAACAGCAATTTTCAAGTCTTGCCACAGATTCTCAATTAGATTTAAGTCTGGACTTTGGGCCATTCTAACACATGAATATGCTTTGATCTAAACCATTTCATTGTAGCTCTGGCTGTATGTTTAGGGTCATTGTCCTGCTGGAAGGTGAACCTCCACCCCAGTCTTTTGCAGACTGTCACAGGTCTTCTTCTAAGATTGCCCTGTATTTGGCTCCATCCATCTTCCCATCAACTATGATCAGCTTCCCTGTCCCTGCTGAAGAAAAGCATCCCCACAACATGATGCTGCCACCACCACGCTTAACGGTGGGGGTGGTGTGTTCAGGGTGATGTACAGTGTTAGTTTTCCACCACACATAGCGTTTTGCTTTTAGGCCAAAAAGTTCAATTTTGGTCTCATCTGACCATAGCAACTTCTGTCACATGTTTGCTGTGTCACCCACATGGCTTCTCACAAACTTCAAATAGGACTTCTTATTGCTTTCTTTCAACAATGGCTTTCTTCTTGCCACTCTTCGCTAAAGGCCAGATTTGTGCACGACTAATAGTTGTTCTGTGGACAGATTCTCCCGCCTGAGCTGTGGATCTCTGCAGCTCCTTCAGAGTTACCATGGGTTTCTTGGCTGCTTCTCTGATTAATGCTCTCCTTGCCCGGCCTGTCAGTTTGCGTGTCTTGGTAGATTTGCAGTTGTGCCATACTCTTTCCACAGTGAGTGAGAGCGGAACTGCCAGGAAGCAGGGTGGGCGCCGGGCGGTGAGAGATGATGTCATCTCTCTGCTCTGCCACCCACTGATTGGCCAGTCCACCCATCGAGCCTCCCAGCTGGCAGCTTCCCGTCCATCCCTCCCCCCCGCCGAGCCACCCAGCTGGCAGCTTCCCGTCCATCCCCCCCCCCGCCGAGCCACCCAGCTGGCAGCTTCCCGTCCATCCCCCCCCTCAGCTCGGCGGCTCACCTGCCTCCCACTCACTTACATGCCGACTGTTTTGAGGCTCCAGCAGGCTGGCAACAGCTCGGTCTGACCTGTCACAGTCACGTCGGCTTTCAGACTCGAGTCCGAGTCCGACGTGACTCACTACCGTCACTCGTTGCTAGACGCCAGGCGGCCCTGGCGTTAGATCGGGGTGCAGGGAAGAGGCTCCACCCACCTCCTCCTGGTATCCTGCCATGTCAGTGCGAGTCTCTCTCTCGACGCCGCTGATCGGCTGATGTGAGAGAGAGACTCGGGTAGAGGCAGCAGCAGCCGCAGAGACACTGGCTTCAATTACATGTCAGTGCTACTATTTTGGGGGGGGGGGGCAATTGCCCTGTTGCCCCCCCCCCCCGGATCCGCCCCTGCATTGAGGAGGCAGAAGTATTATCTCCTGAATGCCTCGCAGCTGCTGCTCTACCGTGGCTCACTTATCAGGCCGTTAAGACTCTTGCCTCTCGTTTCGCTTTCCTATACAAGATCTGCTTTGGTAAGCAACGCTTGTATGGATCAGGTCAAATGCAGGTCAGAAGGAGGTCAACTGCAGATACACCTGTCAATGAACTAAGGTGTTCATTCACACCAGAAGCGTTGACACTTTTTTCAATGCAAACCAACGTAGGGATCTGTACAAATTAAGGTATGTGAGTGGAGCACTTCATACTGGTTCTTTGCATTGACATGCACTGTTTGGCAGTAGAAGAAAAATAGAGCAAGCCCTTCTTTTTTTCCGGACAATGCAACACATGGTAATGCATGTTAGTGCAACGCATTGCACATCAACACACAGGAAAAACAGCAGGTTAGCACAAGTTTGGCATTTCTACCATGCTGTAGACCTTTTGCATGTTCCAGAAAGTGAGGAGCCAAGTACATGTTAAAATGCAATGCAATACAGCATGCCAACACTTGTCAGTGCAGCGCGTTTGCTTCAACACACATTGCCATGGGAAGGGACCTTGAAATGATCACAGAAGATACAAACTGATACAATCAACCAAAGCCCATTGACGGCCCTAAATAGTGATGGGCAAAACATCGCTTTGGTTTGCACCAGAACTCTTGAACATGGAAAAACTTCAGACCCGAACCGCGAACCCTATTAAAGTCTATGGGACCCGAACTTGAAAAATCAAAAGTCCCCATTTTGAAGGCATATATGCAAGTTATTGGTCATAAAAAGGGGTTGGGGGTCTGGGAACTGCCCTGGGGGACATGTGTCAATTTTTAAAAAGATTGTTTTTAAAGGAGCAGTGATTTTAATGAAGCTTAACCACTTCAATACCAGGCACTTACACCCCCTTCCTGCCCAGGCCAATTTTCAGCTTTCAGCGCTGTCACTTTTTAATTGACAATTGCGCGGTCATGCTAAACTGTACCCAAACTAAATTTTTACCATTCTGTTCCCAAAAATAGAGCTTTCTTTTGGTGGTATTTGATCACCTCTGCGGTTTTTATTTTTTACTAAACGAATAAAAAAAAACTGAAAATTTTGAAACAAAAAAAGTTTTTCTTTGTTTCTGTTATAAAATGTTGTAAATAAGAAAGTTTCCTCCTTCAGTGATGGGCACTGATAAGCTGCACTGATGGGCACTGATAAGGCAGCACTGATGAGGTGGCACCAATGAGATGGCACTGATGAGGTGGCACTGATGGGCACTGATAGGCGGCACTGGTGGGTGACACTGATATGCAGCACTGATGGGCATTGAAAGGCACCACTGATGGGCACTCATAGGTGGCACTGGTGGGCACTGAAAGGCTGCACTGATGGGTACTTATGGGTGGCACTGATAGACGGCACTGCTGGGCACTGATGGGTACTGATAGGCAGCACTGATGGGCACTGATGGCTGGCACTGATAGACTGCACTGATAGGCATCACTGGTGGCACTGGCAGGCATTTTTAATTGCCAGTGATTGGCAGCTGCCTGGGCACTGGCATATCCCTGGTGGTCCAGCGTGGCATACTTGGTGGTCCAGTGTGATGGCCATCCCTGGTGGTCCCGGCAGCATCGTGGTGGTCCTTGGTGGGCATCCAAGGGGGGGGCTGCGCTGATAAACAATTAGCACAGACCCCCCGTCAGGAGAGCAGCCGAAAGGCTCTCCTATATTTACGTCTGTCAGACATGAGTGAGGAAAAGCCGATCAACGGCTTTTCCTGTTTACATCGTGATCAGCCGTGATTGGACATGGCTGATCACGTGATAAAGAGCCTCCGTCAGAAGCGCTTTACCGAGATTGGTGTAGCGGTGTGTCAGACTGATACGCCACATGACCGATCACCGCAATGCACGCCCCCATGGGCACGCGGCGGCTGTTATCCTGCTGGACGTCACATGATGCCCAGTCAGGATAACTGAACCACCGCCCAGCCGTCATTCTGCTATATGTGAAAGGCAGTACAGCGCAAAAATAAAAAGACATACTAAAAAATAAAATGAAATGAAACGATAATAGAGTAAAAAAACAGTCCATGTTGTTCATGATGAGACAAAAGAAGATCAGCATATAATCTGTAGAAATCCAGTGACTTAGGTGATGATCACAGAGAAAATGGTGAGTGATGTGACAACCTCCACCACCGACAATACAGGCCGCTCACCTCAGCAGATGGACGCCTGAGTAAATCAGTCAGGTCTAAACAGCAGTTCCCGCTTGGGATAATGTCAGCAGAGTCACACACACTAGTAACAGATGTAATGCTGATATCTTGCTCATAGAGTGTTCACACCAGGCACGATGGATACATATAAAAGGAGTAAAGGAGATCTAGTGCTCTCTGTAGGAAATGGCCCCCTCTCCAATGTTTTAAAACCTTTTCAATGCCCCAAATTTTAGACCTCTGGAGTTTTGGCCATGCACCAATTTAAAATGCTTGGAGACATTGTGTGATTTCAATCCTTTTTTGATGTTGTTTACATGCTTTCCAAGTCTGACATGGAGGGGTCTGGAGGTCCTCCCAATATACTAGAGGCCACACTCACACTCGAGCATATAAACAACCTCAACTGTCGTACAGGTAATGAGTTGGCCAAAATTGTATTCATTGTTGGTAGATGTAGCTACAAAACTCTTTCGCTTCCTATTATTACATTTAGAATGCCTGCAAGCTGTACATCGCCCGCAGGCATAAAAACCAGAGAGGAGGGAGAATAATCTGTTTTCCGACTGTATTGGGGGGTCAACTACTTCTGGGGCTAAACGATCCCATAATGATGGAGCTTTTTTATAAAAAGAAAGAAGGACGTGGTGGCAACAGGGGACCCAGCACTCGATCTTGTTTCAAAATCGACCAATTTTTTTTAGACCAATTTCTCAAATTGTTTGTACTGGACGCTATAGTTGAGTACCATTTTGATATTAGAGACACTAGTACTGGTTTCTTTAACCTTATCAGAGATGAGCAATGCCCTATCCATGACACATACTTTCTCTATTGCACTGTCTAAGGTAATTTTATCATATCCCTTTTCTTGGAATCTGGATGAAAGTATTTGTGATTGAGTGATGTAATCACTATCCCGTGTGCAATTACGTCTAAGCCTAACGAACTGACCCCTGGGGATGTTACATAACCACGATCTATGGTGGCAACTCCCCAGTGGAATGTAAGAATTCCGATCGGTAGGCTTGAGGTAATTGCACAAGGGAGATGGTTTGGTGATTTTGGATAAAGTCAAATATCTGGCTGAACAGTGTGGCCAACTTATTCATGGCCCACTGGGAGGATGATGTGGTCTTCAAACATCGCCCCCCTGAGCTAGTCTGGTACAAAAGGTACATAGACGACCTTATCATGATCTGGGAGGGTGATCAACGCAGTTTGGATCTTTTTGTACAGACAATGAACACCAACACCAAAAATATTCAACTTTCCTGGAATTTAGTATGGAAAAAATGGTGTTCCTTGATTTGGAAATATGGAAAGATTGTGAACATTTCCGGTTGTGCAATTACCTTAAGCCTACCGATCGGAATTCTTACATCCCACTGGGGAATAGCCACCATAAATCGTGGTTATGTAACATCCCCAGGGGTCAGTTAGCTTAGACGTAATTGTACACGGAATAGTGATTACATCACTCAATCACAAATACTTTATTCCAGATTCCAAGAAAAGGGATATGATAAAAGTACCTTAGACAGTGAAATAGAGAAAGTACGTGTCATGGATAGGGCATTGCTGATCTCTGATAAGGTTGAAGAAACCAGTACTAGTGCCTCTAATTTCAAAATGGTACTCAACTATAGAGTCAAGTACAAACAATTTGAGAAATTGGTCTAAATTGGTCGATTTTGAAACAAGATCGAGTGCTGGGTCCCCTGTTGCTACCACGTCCTTCCTTCATTTATAAAAAAGCTCCATCATTACGGGATCGTTTAGCCCCAGGAGTAGTTGACCCTCCAATACAGTCGGAAAACAAGTTATTCTCCTTTCTCTCCGGTTTTTATGCCTGCGGGCAATGTACAGCTTGCAGACATTCTAAATGTAATAATAAGAAGAAAAAGAGTTTTGTAGCTACATCTACCAACAAGGAATACAAGATTGGCCAATTCATTACCTGTATGACAGTTGGGGTTGTTTATATGCTTGAGTGTGAGTGTGGCCTCCAGTATATTGGGAGGACCTCCAGACCCCTCCATGTCAGACTTGGAGAGCATGTAAACAACATCAAAAAGGGATTGAAATCGCACAATGTCTTCAAGCATTTTAAATTGGTGAATGGCCAAAACCCCAGAGGTCTAAAATTTTGGGGCATTGAAAAGGTCTTAAAACATTGGAGAGGGGGCAATTTCCTATGCCAGCTCAGTCGTAGGGAATCCCATTGGATTCATGGGACAAAGGCTCTTGTGCCGGGAGGCCTGAACATAGAATTCGATATCAATTGTTTTATCTCTGATCGGTAGATTTTGTTTCTAATACCCCCTTTTTTATGATTGTTACTCGATATTTTACTGTTGGTAATTTTTTCATTAAAGTTTGTTCTATATGATGGATGTATCCACGAGATTAAGCATTTACGCGGGATGACTTTTATACAAATATTTTTTTCTTTTTATACACTTATGTCTTGCTTTTATGTGGAAGCAAAGCCTGAGATATAATATAGGTTGTGTTTAATTTAAACGAGGTGTATTGGCTTGCCTCTCAGTTGACTGCTATTATGGCATTCTTAGCATTTTTTTCTATCAGCTGTTGCCATTCTCTGTTGCCTATTGGTTGTCATGGTGATCGGCACACATTTACATCCATTGGCTGGAATGGTCAGCTGTTTTGGTATATCAAGCGGGTGGCTTGCGTCATGCCGTCGCTGCTGATGAAGTCCCGCCCCCTTGGGGCGTAACGCATACAGAAACCACGTGACCCTGATCATGACGTCACCTGCGTCTTGCATGCTGATCTCCATGGACACTCATTTTTAGCCATCCATCCCTCGCACTGGGGTACAGTGCGTCATTTGTAAGTGCACATTTTAATTCCTTTAATAAACACATGTTGAGCATACAGAGAGCACTAGATCTCCTTTACTTCTATTATATGTATCCATTGTGCCTGGTGTGAACACTCTATGAGCTAGCAAGATATCGGCATTACATCTGTTACTAGTGTGTGTGACCCTGCTAACATTATCCCAAGAGGGAACTGCTGTTTAGACCTGACTGATTTACTCAGGGGTCCATCTGCTGAGGTGAGCGGCCTGTATTGTCGGTGGTGGAGGTTGTCACATCAGTCACCATTTTCTCTGTGATCATCACATAAGTCACTAGATTTCTACCGATTATATGCTGATCTTCTTTTGTCTCATCATGAAGAACATGGGCTGCTTTTTATACTCTATTATAGTTTCATTTCATTTTATTTTTTAGTATGTCTTTTTATTTTTTGCGCTGTACTGCCTTTCACATAGACTTCTTTGGGGATTTGATAATCTGACCCTCAGTATTTCAGCTGCTATCTTTAGTTTTTTGATTTTGTTGTTTGCGCTGGTTGATTTGACTTATTCTAGTCATTCTGCTATAGACCGGGCGGGAAGTGGTTAAAGTGAAAAAATAAAAATGAAAATTTTTTTTTGGGGGGGGGGTCCCCTTAGTCTGCCTGCAAAGTGGCACCTTTGGGTCTGATCCACACTAAACCCTTATCCGAGCATGCAGTGTGGCAGGCCAGGAAAGGGGGGTGAGCGAGCACCCCTCATCCTGAACGATACCAGGCCATATGCCCTCAACATGGGGGGGCTTTGGGGCAGGGGGCCTCTTCCCCACAACCCTGGGCGGCAGTGGTTGAAAAAAAAGTGTCAAAAAGAGAAAAAAAACACACACAAGTTTTCAACACTTCCTTTATTAAAAATAAAAAACAATGTTTCTCAATGTAGATCCATTGTCGATCACGACGCCCACCACACTGCCGGACCTGAAAAAACAAAACAAAACTTTGCCCGCAACCAAGGCTACCGCCGTCTGCCTGCTTCATCATCTGACAGTTCTTAAAAAGGTAAGAGCCTGGTATCGTCACCTGGTGGCACCACCCCTTCTGATGACACCGACCCAGCATGCAACCGTGCATGCCGTTTCATGGAGGCAGTGCCACCAGGTGACATCGTCATGTGGCTCCGCCCCTTGCCTATTTAAGAGCTGTCAGGCAGCTTTCAGATTCCTACCCGCAGACCACCATAACCACTGCCCAGGGTTGGGGTGGGGAAGAGGCTCTTGTTAACATGTTTAGGGCATGTGGCCTGTTATGGTTTGGGGGATGCTTGCTCATCCCTCCCTTAACCACTTGCTTACTGAGCACTTATACCTTGTTATTCCTGTCCAGGCCATTTTTCAGCTTTCAGAGCTGTCACACTTTGGATCACACTTTTTCCCCTCAAGCTGTCAGTGTGAGGGGAAAAAAGCTGATAAGCGGTTTCTGTTTATTTCTGTAATGAGCTGTCATTGGCTGACAGCTGATCATGTGGTAAAGGGCCGTTATTGGCCCTTTACCCTGATCTGTGATCAGCCAAGTCTGCTAGCGGCCGAAGAAGGGGTTAAATACTGCCCTTTTGCGCCGCTTCCAAAGCGCTTTTCAGGCGCTTCCGAAGCGCTGCCTATTCATTTCAATGAGCAGGGCATTTTCTAATGTCTTGCAACCGCCCTAAAGGTGCTTGCAGGACTTTTTCTAATGTCTTGCAAGCGCACCGCCCCAATGTGAAAGCACTCTAGCTTTCACGTTCGGGCGGCATGGGAGGCAGTTTTCAGGCGCTTTATAGGCGCTATTTCTAGCGCTAAAACGCCTGAAAACTGCCTCAGTGTGAGAGGAGCTTGAATGGGAAACTACAAGTACCAAAACCACAATTTCTTATTGTATCTTTACAAACTTTGGTGTCACATGCCTGGTGGTGCTTACTCAGCTTGAGCTATGCATGAGCATCAATCAACTTATTCATAAATTATAAGACTGCAAAACGCACTAAAAAACACATATGTGTGAACACAGGGTAAGGATGTATATAGAGTGAATAGAAGGAGGAAACTGTGTTTTAATAATAATGAAAATGGCAGTTACACAGTGCTCAAGCCAACTAAATATCACCCAGATAGGGTTAAGAGCTATTTTTTCATTTAAATATTTTTGTTTGATTTTTTAGAAGAAGTATACAAAAGACCCAAATACAGAGTTTGCAGTATTTTCACTGTAGAAGACACATTTTTGGCACAAACTATTTTGTTGTTATGTAAGTCACATTTGAAACCAGTCAAACCGAGATCCAATAACATCAGGTGTGAATTTGATAAATTTACAGGCTCCTAAGGGGAGAGTATAGAGGAAGAAAGGAAAGTATACTTGTTATATTCACCCCTTTTCTGCGAAAGGACATTTTGTATTCTATGTAAACCCCCTTAACTTTTTTCCGGTACTAAGGTGGCCTTGATATGAGCCAGCACCTAATTTATTGTTTAGTTGCACAGTGTAGTTCAAGTAGGTCAGAGAGTAGAAAAGAAGAAAGGGTTAAGAGGGGTAAAGAGGGATAGAAAAGATGTTTCAAGACAGTATGGAGAGTGTTCTCAAGGCCTTGCTAGTCCACTGAAGCATATCAGATCCAAGGATCCCATGTCTTGTCAAACCTAGTTTGGTTATTGTGGAGGGTGCATGTGAGTTCATCATTGATCATAATCCAGTTTATTTTTTGTATAACATAGTCGAGTGCCACTGAGGTCTGATTCCAGTATCTTGCAAGAGCAATTCAGGTATTTCAGGTTTTAGTTTTTGGAGCAAAGCAATCTCTGGTGACCTTGGACCTTTATGCCTGTTACCGATCAAATTAGATTGAAGATTCTAATCCAAAATCTGTAAACTTTGGGCCATATATGGTACATGAGGCCAAATTGACCGCAGCATCGAAAGCATTTAGGGAACATTGATGGGTGCATGTTCTCCACTCTGGTATGCACCAGGAAACAGCTGCAACAACGTTTTGTGATTCAATTCTATTAGAGTGGTGCTAACAGAAATTATGGATAAGTCATTTGGTATTTCCTGCCAATCAGATCTCAAATGAGGTGCCAGTGTCCCATTGTTGCATATTCAGGTGTTTGTGATTCAGATCCATTATTTTTAATTAGATTATAAAAAAAATAAAGATACAATCTTTAGTTAAATCTCTGGATTTGCAGGATGACTCGAACAAAGTCAGCGTTGGATGACCATCTGCAAATTTAAGTTTAGATTTAATATAGGATATAATTTGATTGTACTTGAACAATTCAGTTGGGGGTAAATGTACCTTGTTACTGTGATACCAGGGGCTATAGTTTATTGCCATTCAGAAAATCCCCTATTCTTAAGAGGCCTATATTTTGACACCAGTAAAACTGGTATGAATGTAAGCTTGGAGAATATTCTCTGTGTGTGTTCTCTGTGTTAGAATGGGGCTAGAGGAGAGTGGGGAGAAGATAGTGGTCTCAGAGCGTCTGTCACAAAGTCCTAGCTAGTATGAAAGACTTAGGATGGGAGGGCGCAGCCTACTAGGGATCCACATTAAGGCTCCAATGGCATTACAGGGGCATGAGAGAGCTTCTATAAACACACTGTGGAGGGGGACCTGTTGTAGTAGAATAGGCCAATTGGGTGATTTGGGCCGCTTGATGATATACCAAAAGATTAGGGAGTCCCAAGTCTTCATGCAGCTTTGGAGTGTATAGTGTCAGCCTGTTTATCTGAGGAGGTTTATGGCCTCAAATTAATTGGTTGAGCTTGTTTTGTAATCGGAGTATCTCTTGTCTAGTGACTGCTATGGGGAGTGTCCTAAGAAAGTAGAGTAGTCTAGATGGCAAGTTCATTATATTTGTGAGGATTCTGCCAAACCACGAAAGTGGGAAGCTGGACCATCTGTCCAGGTCTGTTTTAAGTTGTTCAAAGAGAGGTGGGTAGTTTTTTTGGTTTGTCTCCAAAGACGGAGTCAGGTGAATTCCCTGGTAAGGGTAAGAGCTATTTTTTGTAAATGCTGTTTATCCTGACAGGAGAAAATCAGCATTATAAATTCACCTAAGCTGCATTTTTTTCAAAACAGTCTAGGTGAGCTTGTCAGAGTTTAACAGAGTTTGTTGTTTGGGAGTTTATTTATTTCATTGGCCAGATTTTTTTTCTCTTCTGTCTATTGAAATAAACAATTGCTAAACTGCTAAATGTGCCTAGAGTTTTTGCACGTTTTTCAGCGTTCAGCGTTTTTTGTGGTCAGAAGAACTGCTCTTGAACGTGATTTTAGGGCGTTTGAAAAACAGCCCATAAATTTCTCTGCTGATAAACTGCTAAAAAGTCCATGTGTGCATAGACACATAGGATAACATAGAGGGGAGTTTAAGGGCAGTTAAAGAATAAAAAGCCCAAACTCATAAAAAAGTGTGTTTAACAACAGCAGTGTGCATAGGGCCTTTGGCAAAATTTCTATTTTTTTTTAATGTAACTTGCGCTTTTTTGCCTACTCCTACCACCCAATCACAAATGGCTTAAAAAAAAAAATTATCAAGAAACCGTTACCTCCAAAAATGTAAAACATACAATGCAATCGGCTGGAGTGCATTCTTGTGAAAATTTGAGTGCTCAGCATTACCAGGAGTCTGAAGCATCAAAAGTAGGGTCCAAAATATATGAGTGATATGTAAGAAAGCCAGTATGGTGGCCTGAATTTATGGGAGGAGCCAGGGGGGTATTTAACCAGCCCGCTCGCCTGTGGTCTTTGTCGGTTTCCTGTGCGCGATACCCAACCTCCCATCCCCTTTTTCAGGGCATTTCTCAAATTAATTTCTCTTCACAATATTCATTTCTAACCTTGGGTATGCCCTCTTATTTTGGTATACCGTCCATCAGACCAGGGCACACTTCAGGTCTTACGTTAAGTCTAAATGTTGTCCATACCCGTATGTTTTCTTGTGTACATTTTTTGCCCTATTGTGCTGAAAAAAAAATTCTATGTTTAATCATCTCTTACACTTCTGGTAAGGCTCTGTGTGCCAAAGAAACTCAGTCAGCTGTACCTTTTCCCTGGCTTTAAAGAAGTATTCCAGATATGGATAATTTTATGTAGTTATATTGGTCCATCTATGTAACTATAAATATACCGTACCTGTGGGATCCCCAGGGAAGCTGGAAATCACTGTTTTAGTCACCTCTACTCCAATGATCTCTGATAGCTTCCAGGTCCTGTACCGGGCAGCTGCCCTGCTGCATTGTGAATACAGGAGGTTGCTTGCTTGGCACAGAAGCAATTCAGAGTTTGCATAGCATTTTCTCAATCAGAGGAGGTGGGGCGGTGATGTTACAATCTCCACCACATGACTGGTAAATTACAATAAATTATATTTTTGTTCTTGGGTTTTTATTCTTGTTTGTTAAATTTTGCTAAGTGTTAAAAGCTGTAGGGGGATTTACTACAGGTCATCTTAGAGCAGTGTTTCTCAAACTTATTTGTCTTGCGGTGCACCAAAAAGATCTAAAAATTTTCTCGGCACACATGAAAAGATAAAATTTTTTTGGTGAAGAGCCTATTTATTTTTACATATATATTTAAATTAAATTTAATGTAAAGGATGTGCTTGCTTTCCAGAGCAAATTAGATTGAAGCAAAGCTCCAAAGTCGACAAACAAGCGCGCATTTCATCGTCGATTTTAAGAAGTCTCTCTCTCTTTTTCGATTTGATTTCAGTCAATACTGAAAATCCAAACATTCCAAACCACGAAAACACAAATGGCAGAATTACTTTGATTGGTTTTGAACTGATTGCAGGATATGACTTCTTGATTGAGATCCAAAACTCATCCAGGCTCTTTTTGGGAAATGTTGACTGAAATATACAGTGGGGACAGAAAGTATTCAGATCCCCTTAAATGTTTCACTCTTTGTTATATTGCAGCCATTTGCTAAAATCATTTAAGTTCATTTTTTCCCTCATTAATGTACACACAGCACCCCATATTGACAGAAAAATGCAGAATTGTTGACATTTTTGCAGATTTATTAAAAAAGAAAAACTGAAATATTACATGGTCCTAAGTATTCAGACCCTTTGCTCAGTATTTAGTAGAAGCACCCTTTTGATCTAATACAACCATGCGTCATTTTGGGAAAGATGCAACAAGTTTTTCACACCTGGATTTGGGGATCCTCTGCCATTCCTCCTTGCAGATCCTCTCCAGTTCTGTCAGGTTGGATGGTAAACGTTGGTGGACAGGCATTTTTAGGTCTCTCCAGAGATGTTCAATTGGGTTTAAGTCAGGGCTCTGGCTGGCCATTCAAGAACAGTCACGGAGTTGTTGTGAAGCCACTCCTTTGTTATTTTAGCTGTGTGCTTAGGGTCATTGTCTTGTTGGAAGGTAAACCTCCGGCCCAGTCTGAGGTCCTGAGCACTCTGGAGAAGTTTTTTGTCCAGGATATCCCTGTGCTTGGCCGCATTCATCTTTCCCTTGATTGCAACCAGTTGTCCTATCCCTGCAGCTGAAAAACACCCCCACAGCATGATGCTGCCACCACCATGCTTCACTGTTGGGACTGTATTGGACAGGTGATGAGCAGTATCTGGTTTTCTCCACACATACTGCTTAGAATTAAGGCCAAAAAGTTCTATCTTGGTCTCTTCAGACCAGAGAATCTTATTTCTCACCGTCTTGGAGTCCTTCAGGTTTTTTTTAGCAAACTCCATGCAGGCTTTCATGTGTCTTGCACTGAGGAGAGGCTTCCATCGGGTCACTCAGCCATAAAGCCCCGACTGGTGGAGGACTGCAGTGATGGTTGACTTTCTACAACTTTCTCCCATCTCCCAACTGCATCTCTGGAGCTCAGCCACAGTGATCTTTGGGTTCTTCTTTACCACTCTCACCAAGGCTCTTCTCCTCCGATAGCTCAGTTTGGCCAGACGGCCAGCTCTAGGAAGGGTTCTGGTCGTCCCAAACGTCTTCCATTTAAGGATTATGGAGGCCACTGTGCTCTTAGGAACCTTAAGTGCAGCAGAATTTTTTTTGTAACCATGGCCAGATCTGTGCCTTGCCACAATTCTGTCTCTGAGCTCTTCAGGCAGTTCCTTTGACCTCATGATTCTCATTTGTTCTGACATGCACTGTGAGCTGTAAGGTCTTATACAGACAGGTGTGTGGCTTTGCTAATCAAGTCCAATCAGTATAATCAAACACAGCTGGACTCAAATGAATGTGTAGAACCATCTCAAGGATGATCAGAAGAAATGGACAGCACCTGAGTTATATATATGAGTGTCACAGCAAAGGGTCTGAATACTTAGGACCATGTGATATTTCAGTTTTTCTTTTTTAATAAATCTGCAAAAATGTCAACAATTCTGTGTTTTTTTGTCAATATGGGGTGCTGTGTGTACATTAATGAGGGAAAAAAAATGAACTTTATGATTTTAGCAAATGGCTGCAATATAACAAAGAGTGAAAAATTTAAGGGGGTCTGGATACTTTCCGTCCCCACTGTATAATTAGAGTGATCGAGTTCTCCTGAGATCTCGCACAAGTCTAACGTTACGAAAGGAACCAATGAACGACAGAGATTGCATTTTTATGTATTGACATTGAAATTGATTTAATTTTTTGATATGTTCAAAGTTTTAAAACTCTAGCAATTTTAAATATTTTTCAAAACTCCCACGGCACACCTTCAAATCTCTCACGACACACTAGTGTGACATGGCACACAGTTTGAGAATCACTGTCTTAGAGAATGCTAAATGTTCCAGTTGGGGAGGGTTATGTGATGACAGGCTGGGTGCAGGGTATCTTTTACTTAGGTGAACTGCTGAGTTTTCTTTTGCTCTTGGTCCCAAGAACACCACAACACTGAAAACGAAAGTATCCTAGAGAGTTACAGTATGTATGAAAACAGTGGGGGATTTAGCCTATTTACTTACACCCATAAGACTTTCCAGTTACTCCAGTTATGGTTTGTGTCATCCTTTAATCTTACACATCATAAAGCTGTTTGAATAAAAGCTACACAGCTTTTATATTATTTAGCTGGGTTGTGGCTACTAAGAATAAACATCATTACATATAGATAAAGCTTGTACCTACAAATAAGATTTATCTTTTGATACCAATTGGGTTCACTGATAATGATGCACTTAGTCCAGAAAGTCAATGGCATCTTCTGCTTCATTCAGTACAGTTGTCATCAGCGAAAAGACCCAAAATGCACAGTATACAGGTCATTCATTCTACATCTTATGCATTTCTTGTGGTCTTATACAACACTTCTAAATTCCAGTTCCTGGACCTCAAGGCTAATCAGGCTCTAACTTGATCTGGGGGAAAACACATAAAAGTAGAGAAAGCCGGGAATGTGTGGATGATAACCTGCACTACCCCCCCCCCCCCCCCCCAATGTAGTTTAGTGGTTGCCATGTAAAGGACAACCTAAAGGCAAATTATTGTGTCCTTTAAGTTGGTGAATAGTCTGACTTATCATTGCAGTTTTTACTCTATAGTAAGTTTAATAAGATATCCACAATTTTATAAGCCTTTTCTTCCATATTTTTGTCAATGGTTGTGATAAGATTTCAGCCGCACAGGGAGCTTATTGTTTCAATAAGCTGGCTGGCTTTACTCAATTTGGGTATCTGCCATGGCCAAGTGCCGGCCTGCTTGTGTAAGCTTCAGTAAATCATAGACTTGCATTGTGAAAAGGAGAAGTAAACCACAGCCATTGCGTACTACTTCAAATCAGGAAGCAGAGAATGCATACAAAGCCTTGAAAAAGTATTCATACCTCTTGAAATTTTCCACATTTTGTAATGTTACAACCAAAAATGTAAATGTATTTTATTGGGACTTTATATGATAGACCAGCACAAAGTGGCACATAATTGTGAAGTGGAAGGAAAATGATAAAAGTTTTTTCCACTTTTTTCCACATTTTTTCCAAATAAATATCTAAAAAGTGTGACGTGCATTTGTATTCAGCTCCCTTTACTCTGATACTACTAACTAAAATCTAGTGGAACCAATTGCCTTCAGAAGTCGCCTAATTAGTAAATAGAGTGCACCTGCGCGTAATTTAATCTCTGTATAAATACAGCTGTTCTGTGAAGCCCTCGGAGGTTTGTTAGAGAACCATAGTGAACAAACAGCATCAGGAAGGCCAAGAAACATGCCAGACAGCTCAGGGATAATGTTGTGGAGAGGTTTAAAGTGATTGTAAAGTCTTGTTTTTTTTGTTTTTTTTAAAATAACAGACATATACTTACCTCCTCTGCGCAGCTGATTGTGCACAGAGCAGCCCAGATCCTCCTCTTCTTGGGTTCTGCTTTGCTGCTCCTGGAACCTCCCCCTGTGGAGTGCACCGCTGCTGTGCCTCAGCCAATCAGGAGGAGTGTAACAGACAGCTTAGACCAGTGGCGTCGCTAGGGGGTGGCTTTTGGAGCTATAGCCCCGAATCTGGGGCTCATAGCCCTGAGTCTCTGCAGGGGGCCCCAAGGGGAGGCTCTCTGGGGACCCTGATGCAAGGGGGAGGCTCTCTGGGGACCCTGATTTTAAGGGGGAGGCTCTCTGGGGACCCTGATTTAAGGGGGAGGCTCTCTGGGGACCCTAATGTAAGGGGGGCTCTCTGGGGACCCTGATGCAAGGGGGAGGCTCTCTGGGGAACCTGATGTAAGGGGGGCTCTCTGGGGACCCTGATGTAAGGGGGGGCTCTCCGGGGACCCTGATGTAAGTGGGGGGGCTTTCTGGGAATATATACACACACATGTATATTACTGTATATACATGTGTATGCCCGTCCAAGCGTATGACTTTCTTTACTATGCTGCTATGGGCTCTAGCCCCAGATCTTTTGTAGACCTAGCAATGCCCCTGGCTTAGACACTTGCGGACTTTGCTGGAGAGAGAAGGGGCTCAGGCAAGTAATTAGGGGGTGCTGAGGTGGCTGCTGCACACAGAAGGTTTTTTATCTTAATGCATAGAATGCATTAAGATGAAAAACCTTCTGCCTTTACAAACCCTTAAAAGCAGGGTTAGGTTATAAAAAAAATATCCCAAGCTTTGAACATCTCACGGAGCACTGTTCAATCCATCATCTAAATGCAAACCTACCAAGACATGGCTGTCCACCTAAACTGACAGGCCGGGCAAGGAGAGCATTATTCAGAGAAGCAGCCAAGAAGTCCATGGTAACTCTGGAGGAGCTGCAGAGATCCACAGCTCAGGTGGGAGAATCTGTCCTCAGGACAACTATTAGTCGTGCACTCCAAAAATCTGGCCTTTATGGAATAGTGGCAAGAAGAAAACCATTGTTGAAAGAAAACCATAAGAAGTCCCGATTGCAGTTTGTGGGAGGCCATGTGGGGAACACAGCAAATATGTGGAAGAAGGTGCTCTGGTCAGATGAGACCAAAATTGAACTTTTTGGCCTAAAAGCAAAACGCTTTATGTGTGGCGTAAAGCTAATACATCACCCTGAACACACCATCCCCACCGTGAAACATGGTGGTGGCAGCCTCATGTTGTGGGGATGTTTTTTTTCAGCAGGGACAGGGAAGCTGGTCAGAACTGATGGGAAAATGGATGGAGCCATATACAGGGAAAGCTTAAAAGAAAACTTGTTAGAGTCTGCAAAACAATTGAGACTGGGGTGGAGGTTCACCTTCCAGCAGGACAACGACCCTAAACATACAGCCAGGCTCTCTAAGGAGGCTGCCTAAGCCACCTTATGCTGACGCCAGCCTTGAATATACCATACCTTAGGGATCCATGTGAAAGCTGGGAATCCATATCTCCCAGTTGGGAGACATGTTGTCTCCACACACAACTACAGGGTACCGAAAGTCACATTCACGGCCCTTTGTAGGATGCACATTCCAAATAGAGGTGGTGATTGGAATAAAGCTCTATTACAAAAAGAGCAGAGATGGATATTCCAACTACAGGCCACTTCTCCGCCAGGCCTCAACGAGTCTATCTCATTCGCTCCCTTTCTGCGAGGTTTTTCCTCCGGCAGGACACAGTGAATGAGGTAGACTACTAAAGTTCAACTCTTTCACTGTGCTCTTAAATTTACCCCTACAAATGATGCATGCCATCTGCGTTCTTACATTAATGGGCCCTTACGATCTTTTACCCTTTGTATTATTGTATTACTGTCGCATATGGTGTAATATACTGTATACTGCCTCTTGCTATTGGTACTGTTTTTTAACTCATTGTTTTTGTACTCCAGTTCATGTCCTGACCCTTGATGTCAGTATTAAATACCCTTTTGCATTAATAAAATTATTTATTACTTACCTTTTTTGTATTTTGTCAATTACACTATTGGCTGCTTTAAAGCCCCGCTAGGGGGATTTCCCGTTTTTCGATCCAATATTTGGGGTGCACAGCCTGTTTGTCTGTACTCTTGTGAGTGTCCCCTACTTCTTATCTGCCTTGTCTGTTATGACGTAACCAGAGCCATTGATCCATTTGAATCTTTATGGTCTCTCACTACTTTGTATAAACTCACATCATAGTCCCAGCGCCTCTTGGATGCTTTTTTCTTTATTGGAGTCAGAAGCTAGTGGAGATCACGCTATTATTGGCACCTACTACAGTGATTTCCAGCTTTCACATGGATCCCTAAGGTATGGTATATTCAAGGCTGGCGTCAGCATAAGGTGGCTTAGGCAACCTCCTTAGAGAGCCAGGATGGGAGGGCGGCAAAACCACAATACCCAGCCATTTGCTGCCGATTCAAATTTTTTAAATAACCGTTTTCCTTTACATATGGTGGAGGAGAAGTGGTGCCCCTGAATATTCAAGCCCTGGAAGGCCGATCCTCACGTATGTCAGCAAGGATCAGCGCAGTCTTAATAGCCGTGTGTCATAGGTCCAGGATGGGACAGGAGGCTAGCGGTCATTGGTTGCCAGGACCGCTGTAGATCAGGTCCAGCTTCTGACTTCATCTCCCACTCCTTGCCTCCAGGCATGCCATGCTGCTCCTGTTATGCTGATAAGGTAAGAGAGTCCCCTCCTGCTCTGAGGCCACTCCCGCCCGGTAGCCAGTGCCCGGTGTATAGTATAGTGTGTGTCCAGATGTCCTACTGTCCCACTGGCCCCCACCTGTCACACTGACCCCCTTCTGTCACACTGCCCTCTCCTGTCACTCTGCCTGCCTCCTGTCACTCTATCCCCCTCTTACTGCACTTCTCCCCTCCTATCACATTGCCCCCCCTCCTGTCACTCTGCCCACCTAATATCACACCACCCCCCTCCTGTGACACTGCCCCCTGTTATCACCCCCCTCCTATCATAATGCCCCCCTCCTGTCCCACTGCCCCCTCCTGTCACACTTCCCCCTCCTGCCATACTGCCCCCCCCCCTGTCATACTACCCCCTCCTGTCACTTTGCCCCTCTTCTGCCCACTGCCCCATCCTGTCACTCTGCCCCCCTCCTGTCACTCTAACCACCTCCTGTCATATTGTACCCTCCTATCACACGATACTGATGTAAAGGAAGACTACTAATGTAAAGAGAGGCTCTGATATGAAAGAGGGACTCTTGATTTAAGGAGGGCTCCTGATGCATAGGGGGACTTCTGATGTGAAGGGAGGGCTGCTGATGTAAAGGGGCCCTTGGTTTAAGAGGAGTTACTGATGTAAAGGGGGAACTCTGAGGTGAAGCGGAGGGACTACCGATGTAAACTTTGCCTATGTAGACAAAAAATCCTTGCTCTGGCCCTGGGTATTTGTACAGTTACATTTGTCCAAGCTGGACTATTGTAACTATGGTTAAAATATCTACACCTAGAATTCATTGCAGTTCTAAGCAGTTTGGCATTATACTGCAGAGATCTGTGTTGATAGAGTGAAACTATAGGGAGTAAAGCCTTGTACACACGATGCGATTGTTGGCAGGGGATTGTCTGTTGACAGACTGTTGTCCTAAATTCTGACCATTAGTACGCTCCTTTTGACAATTGTTGTCCAACTTTCGGCCAACAAATGTTGGATGACAGGCTAGTAAATGTTCAGCGGACAACGGTCTATTGTCTGATTTTCGTATGGTCAGTACACAAATCCATCACACAAAAGTGGAAAGTACAAACATTTAAAAAAAAAAAAAAAAAGAATGATACAGCGCTGCGCTAAAAAAACTAACTAAGGAAGCAGCCAACACACCCGTAGACTCAGGGAAAAATAACAACTAAAAATTCACAGTGTGGCGCTATTAAGTGAATACAGTATATAGAAAACTGAACATTGAATACCATCAAATAATGAAAATCTCACGTGAACGCTTGTGACAGTGACTAGTGAAAAAATATTACATATATGTGTTTAAAAAGATTAAACATCAAAGGACAAAATCAAATATAGAGTCCATAACACCAAGAAGAAAAGTCTGTGATAACAGTGTATAAGTAGTATGCAGTTGCTTTTCTTGTACGTGCAGGAAGATCAATTAAACCCGGTAGCCTGGTAGATGAATGGACCATAAACGACCAGAGGTGCACAGAAATTTGAAAACGGTGCCAGGACCATCACCAGAAGATATGGAGGCTTACCAGAAGTAATGGCCTGAAATAGCATATGCCAAAACAGGTCAAAAAGGCTTGATGACCAATTGGTCTAGATGTATTGTCTGGTCAGATGTCATCACTGCACCAACGGAGGGAAGGGGGGGGAAGTCGTGCTGATTACTCCCCCCCCTTCCCTCCGTTGGTGCAGTGATAAACGACCTCTGGTCGTTTATGGTCCATTCATCTACCAGGCTACCGGGTTTAATTGATCTTCCTGCACGTACAAGAAAAGCAACTGCATACTACTTATACACTGTTATCACAGACTTTTCTTCTTGGTGTTATGGACTCTATATATATATATTTGATTTTGTCCTTTGATGTTTAATCATTTTAAACACATATATGTAATATTTTTTCACTAGTCACTGTCACAAGCGTTCACGTGAGATTTTCATTATTTGATGGTATTCAATGTTCAGTTTTCTATATACTGTATTCACTTAATAGCGCCACACTGTGAATTTTTGGAAAGTACAAACAAGCATGCTTGGAATCAATGCTCACCAAACACGAAATTAGCAGAAGAGGCCCAAAGGTTGGCGCTTAAGAGCTGAAATTCCTTGTAGTACGTCACTACGTTCATGTTTGTTGCACGACAATTGTGTACCGTTAGTATGCAAGACAAGATCCTGGCACATGCCCTTAAGACAAAAATCAGACGCTCAGTTGGCCAACAATTGTACCGTGTGTACGAGGCTTAACAGAGAGTGGAACTGCTCTGGAGTTCATCCATAGAACAATAGATTCCCCTGGAGGCGGGACTTTAAAGGCACTAAACGCAATGTAGTAGAAATAGATAAAAATCTATATGTACTTTATGTAGCAAGGTCCAGGGGCCCCAGAGGCCTAATGGTGACCTCAAGGGTTAGGGAAAGCCGACATCCTTCCTTGTAGAGTGGGTTACCAGGCATGGTGGGTGTTATGCAAGATGAAATGATGGGCGCCAGTCACTTTTTGAATGCGAACAAGAGATTTATTGTCTCTTAAAGTGGTTATAAACCCTTTACAACCACTTTATACTACAGGCAAGCCTATAATTAGGCTTACCTGTAGCTACATTGGATATCTCCTAAACCTGCACAGTTTTGGTGATATCCCTGTATTTGCATGTGCCAAATTCATCGGCACATGCACGCTTAATTAAACTGAAGCAATGGTACGTACGTGCCGTTGCTTCAGTTGTACTGTGCCGTTACCAGCGGGTCCTGCGTGCATGCACGGGAGTGACGTCATTGCGGCTCCAGCCAATTACAGCGCTGGAGCCGCGATACCCAGAAGTAACCCCCCGGGCAAATGTCGGCCGCCAGAGCGGTGAACGAGGACTGTTCGATCTCAGGTAAGTAATTGATAATGGACTAGTATGCTATGCATACTAGCTCATTATGCCTTTGTCTTGCAGGTTTTTTTTTTTTTTTTTTTTTAAGGAATTTTTTAAAAGGGTTTACAACCACTTTAATAGAACTGTGGGAGAGAGGGTTAGGGCCAGGACACCTTTGAGTAGATTTCATGATAATTGGCAGACTCCGAGACTTCTATAGGTAGACAGCTATACAGTGGAAGGCCTCCAGCCGGATAATACTTCTGTCTCCTATGGCAACTAATCTTGCAACAGTCACTACCGGTAGTTGTACTTTTTACTTAGTACTTTGTACTCTTGGTAACACAGAACAGTCCTTTACTTATCTCACAGTATCCCACTGTAGATCTTCACTCACTGAGCTCCCAGTCTCTCACTAGACCTTCAGATCCCAGTCGTCACTGGATCCCCTTGTCAGGGCTGGGCTCAGCCCTTCCTTCTCTGAGCTGGCCGCTCAGCTGTTGGCTAATTGCCAGCTCCCATCTCTCTCCACAGTTACTCAACTGTTGATGATATCCTGCTCGTCAGTCCTGCCTACTTAAGCCGTCCAGTCCAGAGGAGCTCTGCCTTCGTCTTGGTCAACATCACAGAAACCTTCTCCTGCGATCCTGTTTAAGACTTGCTTTGCTGACATCCCTTCTGGCTCCAGATCCTGCTTGCTGTTCCACTACATTGATCCCTGACTTCTGGCTTGGCTGACTATCCATTCTGGTTACTGAACTGGCTATGTTTTGACTACATTTGTTCTTTTTACTTTTATTACTAAACAAGTGTGATTTAACTGTACTTCTGTCTCAGCCTGATTTCATGGTTTCTGACAGTAGGTGAAGGCCATGAACTCAGAAGATGCAGTCAATCCACTTGTTGGTAATATTTTTTCCAGATTGGATGAACTGGATCACCGCATGGATCAGTTCACCATGGCATTACAAATGCTCCCCTGGAATCTCCCACTGTGGCCGCCCCGATACATCCTATGTTGCGATGTCTTTGACAAAAGTCAAGCCGGTAGTTTGCCTCCACACCAGCCTTATGATTGCGCAATTGACCTTCAACCTGGTGCCATACCCCCTCGTGGCCGGGTTTACCCTTTGTCTGTCTTGGAGGATAAGGCCATGGAGGAGTATGTTGCAGACGCACTTTCTCGAGGTTTCATCCGCAAATCCTCGTCTCCTGCTGGTGCTGGTTTCTTCTTTGTGAAGAAGAAGAGCGGTGAACTGAGACCTTGTATTGATTATAGGAGTCTCAATCGTTTCACGATTAAGAATGCCTATCGGATTCCATTGATTACAGAGTTATTTGACCTCATCAAGGGAGCAACGGTTTTCACGAAGCTTGATTTGAGAGGGGCATACAATCTCGTGGGGATTAAGGAGGGTGACACGTGGAAAACTGCATTTAATACCAGAACAGGCCATTATGAGTACCTCGTAATGCCTTTTGGCCTTTATAACGCCTGGCAGTTTTCTAGGAATTTATTAACGATGTCCTCCGAGATTTGTTGCAGTTACGTGTGGTGGTTTATCTCGATGATATCCTCATATTTTCCAAGTCCCTGTAGAGCCACCACACAGATGTCTGTCGTGTGCTTCAGAAACTAAGAGAAAACAATCTCTATTGTAAACTGGAGAAGTGCGAGTTCCATCGTGAACAGGTTAAATTCCTGTCATTTCCACTGCTGGTTTTTTGATGGACCCAGAGAAACTTTTGGCAGTCCTACAGTGGCCTCGACCCATGGGTTTACGTCCTCTGCAGCGTTTCCTGGGCTTTGCCAACTATTGGAAGTTTATTCGTAACTTCTGGTCTCTGGTCAAGCCCCTGACTCATATGACCAGAAAGGACGGTAACCCACAGAGTTGGTCTCTGGAGTCCATTAAGGCCTTTGAGAGTCTCAAGGCTGCCTTTGTTTCTGTTCCTGTGTTGGCACATCCTGATCCTACGTTACCTTTTTTCCTTGAGGTTGATGCTTCTGAGAGTGGTGTTGGCGCCCTTCTGTCTCAACATCCTACCTCTGAGAGCGCTATGCATCCTTGTGGCTACTTTTCCAAGAAATTGTCACCTGTGGAGTGCAATTACGAGATTGGTGACTGAGAGCTGTTGGCGATCATTTTAGCCCTGAAAGAATGGAGACATCTGCTCAAAGGTACCACTGTGCCAGTTCTCATTCTTACTAACCATAAGAATCTCACATTCTTGTCTGAAAACACCTCTCTCCCAGAAAGGAGCGATGGGCTCTTTTCTTGTCAAGTTTCAATTACATTGTCTTGTCACGACAATTTTCCTCCACTTCCGAGTTGGAGTCGGTTCCGGTTCCTGTAATTCCTCCTGATCGTATTCTGGCTATGGTTCGTACCAGTCCCACTTCTCCTTTGGGTGACAAAATTCTTGCTGCTCAGGTCCATGCTCCTCCTGAGAAACCTTGTGACCGCTGCTTAGTCCTAGAGAGTCTCCTTACTGCTGTGCTCCAGACATACTATTCTGCCAAGGCTGCTGGCCACCCTGGGAAGAATCAACTCGTTTGGGCCATTTCCCAACAATTCTGGTGGCCTAGTCTACGTGCTGATGTAACTGCCTTCGTAGCTGCCTGTTCCATGTGTGCTCAGAGTAAGACTCCATGACACCTTCCTGTGGGCCTCCTACAACCCATACCCAGTGGAGATTGGCCCTGGACCCAACTGTCTATGGATTTTATTGTGTAGTTACCCAACTCTCAGGGCAACACAGTTATCCTTATGGTGGTTAACGGTTCTCAAAGATGTGTCATTGTATTCTACTTAAGAAGTTGCCCACTTCTAAGGAAATGGCTTCCATTTTTGCTCGGGAGATTTTTCACGTACATTGGCTACCCAAGGTGATTGTCTCGGACAGGGGTAGTCAGTTTGTGTCCCGGTTCTGGCGAGCCTTTTGTGCACAGTTGGGGATTCAGCTTGCTTTTTCCTCTGCGTATCACCCGCAGTCTAATGGGCTGCAGAACGAGCCCATCATTTCTTGGTGCAATTCCTACTTTGCTATATTTCTGACCATTATAACAACTGGTCAGACCTATTACCGTGGGCAGACTTTGCTCACAACAGTGCCTTGAATTCTGCTTCCCGATTGTCCCTGTTTATGGCGAATTATGGTTTCCAACCTTCCATGTTACCTGACTCGTTTGTTCTGCAGAGTATTCCTGCATTAGAGGAGCATCTCCGTGGTCTTCGTTCCACTTGGGTACAAGTTCAGGAGGTTTTGCGGCATGCTAATGATAGGTACAGACTCTATGCCAACCGCAGATGCCTGCCTGCACCTTCCTACCAGGTTGGGGACAGGGTCTGGCTGTCATCTCACAAACTCTGACTTCGTGTTCCCTCACTGAAATTCGCACCTGAGTTTATTGGACCTTTCCATATTCTTTGCACGATTAACCCAGTGGCTTACGCATTAGATCTTCCTTCTAATATGCACATTTTGAATGTATTTCATGTCTCCTTAACCACTTGAGCCCCGGACCATTATGCTGCCTAAGGACCAGAGGTCTTTTTCCAATTTGGCACTGCGTCGCTTTAACTGCTAATTGCGCGGTTATGCAATGCTGTACCCAAACGAAATTTGCGTCCTTTTCTTCCCACAAATAGAGCTTTCTTTTGATGGTATTTGATCACTTCTGCAGTTTTTATTTTTTGCGCTATAAACGGAAAAAGACCGAAAATTTTGAAAAAAAATGATATTTTCTACTTTTTGTTATAAAAAAAATCCAATAAACTCAATTTTAGTCATACATTTAGGCCAAAATGTATTCGGCCACATGTCTTTGGTAAAAAAAATGTCAATAAGCGTATATTTATTGGTTTGCGCAAAAGTTATAGCGTCTACAAACTAGGGTACATTTTCTGGAATTTACACAGCTTTTAGTTTATGACTGCCTATGTCATTTCTTGAGGTGCTAAAATGGCAGGGCAGTACAAAACCCCCCCAAATGACCCCATTTTGGAAAGTAGACACCCCAAGGAAATTGCTGATAGGCATGTTGAACCCATTGAATATTTATTTTTTTTGTCCCAAGTGATTGAATAATGACAAAAAAAAAAAAAAAAAAAAAATATTTACAAAAAGTTGTCACTAAATGATATATTGCTCACACAGGCCATGGGCCTATGTGGAATTGCACCCCAAAATATATTCAGCTACTTCTCCTGAGTACGGGGATACCACATGTGTGGGACTTTTTGGGAGCCTAGCCGCGTATGGGACCCCGAAAACCAATCACCGCCTTCAGGATTTCTAAGGGTGTAACTTTTTGATTTCACTCTTCACTGCCTATCACAGTTTCGGAGGCCATGGAATGCCCAGGTGGCACAACCCCCCCCCAAATGACCCCATTTTGGAAAGTAGACACCCCAAGCTATTTGCTGAGAGGCATATTGAGTCCATGGAATATTTTATATTTTGACACAAGTTGCGGGAAAGTGACACTTTTTTTTTTTTTTTTTTTTTTTTTTTGCACAAAGTTGTCACTAAATGATATATTGCTCACACAGGCCATGGGCCTATGTGGAATTGCACCCCAAAATACATTTAGCTGCTTCTCCTGAGTATAGGGATACCACATGTGTGGGACTTTTTGGGAGCCTAGCCGCGTACGGGGCCCCCGAAAACCAATCACCGCCTTCAGCGTTTTTAAGGGCGTGAATTTTTGATTTTACTCTTCACTGCCTAACACCGTTTCGGAGGCCATGGAATGCCCAGGTGGCACAAAACCCCCCCAAATGACCCCATTTTGGAAAGTAGACACCCCAAGCTATTTGCTGAGAGGCATGGTGAGTATTTTGCAGCTCTCATTTGTTTTTGAAAATGAAGAAAGACAAGAAAAAACTTTTTTTTTTTTTCTTTTTTCAAATTTCAAAACTTTGTGACAAAAAGTGAGGTCTGCAAAATACTCACTATACCTCTCAGCAAATAGCTTGGGGTGTCTACTTTCCAAAATGGGGTCATTTGGGGGGGTTTTGTGCCACCTGGGCATTCCATGGCCTCCGAAACTGTGATAGGCAGTGAAGAGTGAAATCAAAAATTCACGCCCCTTAGAAAGCCTGAAGGCGGTGCTTGGTTTTCGGGGTCCCGTACACGGCTAGGCTCCCAAAAAGTCTCACACATATGGTATCCCCGTACTCAGGAGAAGCAGCAGAATGTATTTTGGGGTGTAATTTCACATATTCCCATGGCATGTTTGAGCAATATATCATTTAGTGACAACTTTGTGCAAAAAAAAAAAAAAAAAAAAAAAAATTTGTCTCTTTCCCGCAACTTGTGTCGCAATATAAAATATTCCATGGACTCGACATGCCTCTCAGCAAATAGCTTGGGGTGTCTACTTTCCAAAATGGGGTCATTTGGGGGGGTTTTGAACTGTCCTGGCATTTTATGCACAACATTTAGAAGCTTATGTCACACATCACCCACTCTTCTAACCACTTGAAGACAAAGCCCTTTCTGACACTTATTTTTTACATGAAAAAGTTTTTTTTTTTTTGCAAGAAAATTACTTTGAACCCCCAAACATTATATATTTTTTTAAAGCAAATGCCCTACAGATTAAAATGGTGGGTGTTTCATTTTTTTTTTTCACACAGTATTTGCGCAGCGATTTTTCAAACGCATTTTTTGGGGAAAAAACACACTTTTTTAAATTTTAATGCACTAAAACACACTATATTGCCCAAATGTTTGATGAAATAAAAAAGATGATCTTAGACCGAGTACATGGATACCAAACATGACATGCTTTACAATTGCGCACAAACGTGCAGTGGCAACAAAATAAATACATTTTTAAAAGCCTTTAAAAGCCTTTACAGGTTACCACTTTAGATCTACAGAGGAGGTCTACTGCAAAAATTACTGCCCTCGATCTGACCTTCGCGGCGATACCTCACATGCATGGTGCAATTGCTGTTTACATTTGACGACAGACCGCCGCTTGCGTTCGCCTTAGCGCAAGAGCAGGGGGCGACAGGGGTGTTTTTTTTTTTTTTTTTTTTTTTTATTTATTATTTTTTTGCTTTTTTATCTCATTTTTAAACTGTTCCTTTCATTTTTTTTTTTTTTAAATCATTTTTATTGTTATCTCGGGGAATGTAAATATCCCCTATGATAGCAATAGGTAGTGACAGGTACTCTTTTTTGAAAAAATTGGGGTCTATTAGACCCTAGATCTCTCCTCTGCCCTCAAAGCATCTGACCACACCAAGATCGGTGTGATAAAATGCTTCCCCAATTTCCCAATGGCGCTATTTACATCCGGCGAAATCTAAGTCATAAAATGCTCGTAGCTTCCGGTTTCTTAGGCCATAGAGATGTTTGGAGCCACTCTTGTCTCTGATCAGCTCTATGGTCAGCTGGCTGAATCACCGGCTGCATTCTCAGGTTCCCTGTTGAGACAGGAGAGCCAGAGAAAAACACGGAAGACGGTGGGGGGGGGGGGGCATTCCCTCTCACGGCTTGTAAAGGCAGTCTAGAGGCTAATTAGCCGCTAGGATTGCTTTTACATGAAAGCCGACCGCTGGCTGAAAAGAATGATACCAAGATGATACCTAAACCTGCAGGCATCATTCTGGTATAACCACTCAAAGTTGTGAATGGCGTACCTGAAGACAAAAAAATGGTTAACAATAAAGCACAGTAAACAATAAAGTATAAATAATTACATACCTGAAAAACAAACATGATAAAACATAATAACAATAACAATAACAATAACAATAAAACACTGCAGAATAGAATACAGTAAAAAAAGAGCAGAACAATAGAGAGAGAGAATAGAGAGAGAGAACAATAAAACGACAACTATTTTTTTTTATTTTATATATATTTTTTTTTTTTTTTACACTTTTTTTGTAACTAACTTTTATAACTGTAACCGGTTCCAGGTTCGGGTCTCTCAAAATGCGATGGCATCTTGGGAGACCCTGTGAAAGTGTGCCTAGTCTGTGCAATGCTGTACCCTACGCTAATACTCAACTAGTGTATGGTAGCGTTCAAAACATTCACCAATGCAAAGACCAGGATTGTCAGGACAGGAGGGACAATAATAGCGGGTGTCACGCCTATATCCGCGTTTGCTGCAGACACAACATCTTTTTGGGGGGGTTCGTTGGGTAGGGGTACTCGGGAGCACATAAAAATGCCTCTCATGCAGCCGACTGCATTTCGTTGGGGGATGTGAATGGGGGAAGTACGGGCGCTGCAGAAGTGGTGGGTTCCCAATTAGGATTGGCGAATGCAGCAGGAAGGGCACTATGGGCACGACGGGCCTGTGTTTGTCTTTTTGGTGGCAGCGGGACACTACTTGTGCTTGTCACCTCACCAGCTTGAACTGCACTTATGGGACTCGCCACGTCACCAAGTGTTACTGCAGTGCTGGTTTGACTACGACCGGGGTGTACTAGGCCGCTGGTGCTTGCCAGTTCAATAAAAAGCTTCCAAAAAAACTGTTAGCGATCGCAGGGATCAGGCCTGACTCTGCGAACGCTGCAGTTATGCGTTTAGTGTTTTGTAAGTGACAGTGATCGATCGATACTGCACTTGGGTGGGCTGGACTGGGCCGGGCGGAGGGGCAAAACGCAGGTGCTAGCAGGTATCTGGGTTGATCCCGCTAACACTGCGTTTTTGGGAACCCTAAACTGCTGGGGACGCTAGTAGAGATCTGATCTGATCGGATCAGATATTGATCCGTTCAGATACTATACCACTAAAGGAGGCGTATGCTGCGTGCGTGGGTGTTAGTGGTACTGGCGCTAACCTGACGCTGCCTGGGGCCGGTGCTTGCTAGTTCACCAAAATGCTACCAAAAAAACTGTTAGCGATCGCAGGGATCAGGCCTGACTCTGCGAACGCTGCAGTTATGCGTTTAGTGCCTTGTAAGTGTCAGTGATCGATCGATACTGCACTTGGGTGGGCTGGGCTGGGCCGGGCGGAGGGGCACAACGCAGGTGCTAGCAGGTATCTGGGCTGATCCCGCTAACACTGCGTTTTTGGGAACCCTAAACTGCTGGGGACGCTAGTATAGATCTGATCGGATCAGATATTGATCCGATCAGATACTATACCACTAAGGGAGGTGTACGGTGCGTGCGTGGGTGTTAGCGGTACTGGCGCTAACCTGACGCTGCCTGGTGCTTGCTTGCCAGTTCACCAAAATGCTACCAAAAAAACTGTTAGCGATCGCAGGGATCAGGCCTGACTCTGCGAACGCTGCAGTTATGCGTTTAGTGTTTTGTAAGTGACAGTGATCGATCGATACTGCACTTGGGTGGGCTGGGCGGAGGGGCAAAACGCAGGTGCTAGCGGGTATCTGGGCTGATCCCGCTAACACTGTGTTTTTGGGAACCCTAAACTGCTGGGGACGCTAGTATAGATCTGATCAGATCAGATATTGATCCGATCAGATACTATACCACTAAGGGAGGCGCATGCTGCGTGCGTGGGTGTTAGCGGTACTGGCGCTAATCTGACGCTGCCTGGGGCGACGCATATCACCGCCGGGCGATCAGGGGGCTAAACCTTTATTAGGTAATAAACGGCGGGTGCCCTGACACTATAAAAAATAAACGAACTAACCTGCGTCACCCGTAACGGTTATACGGTGATCAGTGGTGAAAGGGTTAACTAGGGGGCAATCAAGGGGTTAAAACATTTATTAGGTAGTATATGGGGGTCCCTGTCACTATAAAACGCTGACGGCGAACCTAAATATTTACCTCACTAACTAGCGTCACCAGCGACACTAATACAGCGATCAGAAAAATGATCGCTTAGCGACACTGGTGACAGGGGGTGATCAAGGGGTTAAAACTTTATTAGGGGGGGTTAGGGGGGTACCCTAGACCTAAAGGGGGGTAATACTCACTGTCCCAACACTGTAACTGTCACAAACTGACACTATGCAGTAATCAGAAAAAAAAAAAAAAAAAAAACCTGCTGGTGTCAGTTTGTGACAGGGGGGGGGGGTGATTGGGGGGGGATCGGGGGGCGATCGGGGGGGGGATCGGGGTGTTTTGTATGCCTGGCATGTTCTACTGTGTGTGTGTGTTGTGCACTCACATTGATGTCTTCTCCCCTCGGCGCTGGAACGGAAAATACCGAGCCGAGGGGAGATGACATCATTTCCTTTGCTGCTGTTTAGCATACAGCAGCAAAGGAGTGTTCCCATTGGCCGGCGGCGGCCGCGAGGGGGGGGCCACGAACGGATGGCCTCCCCCTCATCTCGGATCGCCGGGGAACAGAACGGGACCGCTTCGGGCACCGGGGGGGGGTCCGATCGGACCCCCCACCCGCGAGAGGCAAATCACGTACATGTACGTGATTTTGCCTGCCCGTGCCGCCTTGCCGACGTAAATCGGCGTTAGGCGGTCCTTAAGTGGTTAATAAAACCTTTGGTCTGCAACCGCTTTACCACCTCAGTTTCACGTCCTCACCCCGTACAGGTTGAGAGCCATGAGGAGTATGGAGTACAGTTCATTGTTGGCTCCCGTAGGTTCCGTGGGCGCATACAGTACCTGGTGCATTGGAAAAGGTACGGCCTGGAGGAACGCTTTTGGGTCTCATTCTCGGACGTACATGCCCCTGTCCTCCTCCGTGATTTCCATAGATGTTTTCCCCTCAAGCCTGGTGGTCCTCCGAGGGGGAGGGGTCATTGAGGAGGGGGTACTGTCAGGGCTGGGCTCAGCCCTTTCTTCTCTGAGTTGGCCTCTCAGCTGTTGGCTAATTGCCAGCTCCCATCTCTCTCCACAGTTACTCAGCTGTTGATAATATCCTATTCGTCAATCCTGCCTACTCAAGCCGTCCAGTCCAGAGGAGCTCTGCCTTCACCTTGGGCAACATCACAGAAACGTTCTCCTGCAATCCTGTTCAAGACTTGCTTTGCTGACATCCCTTCTGGTTCCAGATCCTGCTTGCTGTTCCACTACATTGATCCCTGACTTCTGGCTTGGCTAACTATCCATTCCGGTTACTGAACTTTGGCTATGTTTTGACTACGTTTGTTCTTTTTACTTTTATTACTAAACAAGTGTGATTTAACTGTACTTCTGTCTCAGCCTGATTTCATGGTTTCTGACAGTAGGTGAAGGCCATGAACTCAGAAGATGCAGTCAATCCACTTGTTGGTAATATTTTTTCCAGATTGGATGAACTGGATCACCGCATAGATCAGTTCACCATGGCGTTACAAAAACTCCCTGGGATTCTCCCACTGTGGCCGCCCCGATACATCATATGTTGCAATGTCTTTGACAAAAGTCAAGCCTGTAGTTTGCCTCCACACTGGCCTTATGATTGCGCAATTGACCTTCAACCTGGTGCTATACCCCCTCGTGGCCGGGTTAACCCTTCGTCGGTCTTGGAGGATAAGACCATGGAGGAGTATGTTGCAGACACACTTTATCGAGGTTTCATCCACAAATCCTCGTCTCCTGCCGGTGCTGGTTTCTTCTTTGTGAAGAAGAAGAGCAGTGAACTGAGACCTTGTATTGATTATAGGGGTCTCAATCATTTCAAACTAAACAAGTGTGATTTAACTGTACTTCTGTCTCAGCCTGATTTCATGGTTTCTGACACCCCTGAGCTCTTCCACAGCTATCCTGCTGTATACTCCTCAAGCGTCACCCCCGCTATCCTGCTGGGTCCCTGGCTTGGCACTTTCCCACTTCTTCACCGTCCCCAGCTGGTGAGAAGACTGCTCAGGTACTTGCTTCAGCTTACAGTAGTCTCCGGTAACAAGGCGGATGGTCCCTTAGTGGTGACAGCTTCCCCTCTACCTCTCACCACAACTGGTTCCCCGTTCGGTTGAACCTTCGCAACTTGGTTGGACTCCAATCCTGCAGTCCCAACTCTATGATGCTTCTCCTGCTGCTGGATAGGCCTCAGGCAGCCTAGCAGCCAGGTGTCCCTGGGATAGGCCTCAGGCTTCTGGCCTAGCAGCCCGGGGCAATATAATAAATGTACACCCAGACAGCCGTCCAGGTGGCACAGAACCCCGATCACCTGACTCCAACTAAATAAATAGGCTCTCCCAGCAGGCCAAGGGACTAAAAGAAACCCCTGCCAATTGGCTGAGACACCCCATCCATTCGAGATCTGTCCTTGCTATGCCCTTGTCTATCTAATGTCACCAGCTACATTCCCACCTAGTGACAGAAGAGAGAAGTGCAGCAATTCCAGAATTAGGGGTAAATCAGTGGATCTCCTAACAATTAGCCAGAACAATTACTACCTGGCAAACTATCCTCCCACTGCCTAGGAAACTACGTCTCGGAGTTTGCAAAGAAAAAAAAAAACTTGAACTCCCAAGCCTGAGAGTGGATGTCCTGGCAAAAACTGGGATAGGTGGGGTAACAGGAAAGGATAAACAATTAACAATACATGTGGTGCACCACATGAAATAGGTATACATTGTATATGTACATAGGCAAGTGGCAGTTCACACAACGGTAGATAGATAGAAGACAATATTTACAGTTTTACGTGTGGCGTACCACCCAAACAACGAGGGAGAAATACAATAACAGTAACCTTATATCCTAACTATCTATCTACTATATACACATGAAAATATAAAATATTAGCATTGTTGTACAAGCGGAAGTTACTGTCTCTCCTTAGCCAAGGAAGACGCAATGGATGCAGGAACACCTGAAAGGGAGAATAGACAGCACAAAAATACATCCTATTCATACGATAACACAGTGCAATATAAACATAGGTGAATGTTGAGTAAATGTTAATTACCCTCAGCCGAGAGCAGCAAACAGTGCAAATGCACACTATGACACATCTTAATCTATATATGTATATGGTAATCATGACTATATCTAAGCACATATACAGATGGAAATTGGGCTCCACCCCCTTGAGGGTGCCACCCCTTTCCATGACAATCCTAGAGAACAAAACTTAGCAGCTCCTATTAAACATTCTACATAATGTGAACCAAGACTCACTCAGGTTGGCACTCTCACGCCACCAGGTGGTCAATATATTCAGCGAACAGTCCTGTGTGTTTCTATAGTATTTTCTTTCATTTAGTCCATTATCAAGTATAAGGTGAGAACTTGCCCTTTTTGCCACAGCTTAATCTACCTATCTAGCTAAACACCCTAGTGTCCTTGGAGCCCCAAAGTCCATCAATATTTCACTCAGGGTGTAATCACATATCAACAACTTTTTTTCCAGCAATTTCCCTTCTTCTTAGGGATAACTCCGGGGACAGGAGGCATGGCTGTAAACAAACAGCAATAGGCCATGCCATACTGCAAGGGACCAGACTCGCCAAAGGTGAAGACCATCCGTAGGTCCCCTTGTATTTTAAATCTCAGCCTGTCTACAACACAGCTAAGGACTGAGAATAATTTTCCTCATTGACAAAGAACAGCACACGTTGAAGTCTCTCAACTGCAAATCAATGTGTCATTCCCAGAGGGAGACACACTGGCGATTCCAGAACACAGGCCAGCATGACTCACTTGGGGCACTCCCTGCAACTGCCGGTAGAACACAGTCCAGCATGCACAGCTAAACAGGAATGTCCCCACAGCAACTTTGGAAGGTGTAGTAGCTTCTCTTACACATTCTAACTCCACAAGTCACACATTTGTAATCTATAATGACTTCTGTAACTTGACACAGTTCAGTAGTATTTACCAGTAAAACCTGGGATCTGGCAGCTGTACAGGTTTCCCACTGGTATCAGTAGTAGTGATGTAGTGCTGAAGGTGCTTCTTGTTAGGCCTGCGAATGATTACACAGTCTGGAGTAACGTGCCGGCCATAGTCCCAAGTTTGTGAAACAGAAAAGTACCTTTCCACATAGCTTGGAGATAACCTTTCAATATCAAGGTTCAGAGGGATCGTAAGAAAGCTTTGACTGGCCACATCCACCCACTGTGCCTTCTTCTCCTGGATCTCCTCCTCCAACTGAACCGGAACATATGGATACAAATAGCCATAATCTTCAGCCACTTTCTTGATAATAATGAGAGGTAACTTGGACAACCTAGGCAGTGTTTTAGGGTCTCCACACCCAGGCAGAACCCGTGCATTAGGGGATTGTTAAACCGGATGCCCAGCAACATCGGGTTTACAACCGAACTTGGTCACTCGAGTTGGCTAAGTAACAAAGACTTTAGGAACCCAACTCGCCCAACGATCTTCCTCAAAGGAATTAGCAACACACAGGCGTGGCGCTGCACTGGCAGACAGTTCAATCTTCATGCTAGTAGCTTGCACAGGAAGAACCTCATCTTCCCCTAAATCACATGCCTGCTCCTCTTCACTATCGGTCCACATTCCAGTCCATTATAAAGTGTCTGAGAACAGTTCAGAAATCCAATCGGATGATATATCTGAATCGGATATAGTGGAGCACTCTTCAGCCGGGAGCAGGTTGTGCTTTGAGCTAACATCAACTGGCAAAGCAACCTTATCTCCCTTACTGGCCACAGGTATCACAGCCCCCACTGGCACACTACTTTCACCCATTTCAGGCTTATCCGACTCTGGCATCTTTCCCCCAGGAGGTTCTATCATCAAGGAAAGCAGATGGGCCCGACCACGGTCTCAAGGGATAACCGGAGCATTGTGCCCTGAAGCAGCCACAGAGATGAGAGGAGCAGCTTCTCGCACAAGCCGGGTGATAGCAGGGAGACTCTCGATGCTGTCCCCAGCTGGGATGGCGACATTCCGGTCCCAATCTGTGTCTGTGGAGGTTGGGCTAGTGCGACTACCTCAAGCAGCATCCATAGATGATCCAAGGCCACAGATGCGTGGCCAAACCAGAACACTTCCCACAGATCAGTCCCAAAGCATCGTAGCCTCCGGCCGTATACAAGGCAAGGCTACCCTTAGGTGTGGACCATACGCCGGTGTCAGTCAGAATGCCTTAGGCCCACTCAGACCAGGGCCAACACCCGGAACATACACCTTCCAATCCAACATGGTATATCCAAGCTGCGCCATCTTCTCCATTCAACAATCAGATACATGTGGCAGCACTTCCTTCTCTGCAGAGCGATATCTCCTCCCCCTGCCAAGGGATTGATCCACACACTCTCTGGAAACCTCAGCACCCGCCTCTTTCTCTGCGTGGCACGCCAAAACTTTAATGGAGTCCATTTTAACCCCTGCAGCACTGGTGTAAAGTGACAAAAGACCAGGCTGACACTACCATGAGCAATGAGACATGTTGGTTCTTCCCCACATTGTTGGAATGCACAATAACACAGTCTATATGAAGTAAAGATGTTACTTGCCACCTTCCCATGGAGCCAGACGAAATCCTGATGTAGCTGTAGCCGGTTGCTAGGGGCAACTGCTGCAGGAATAACGCCTTTGCCCCACGTTGGGCGCCAAATGTAGCAAGTTCCTGGGGCCCCAGAGGCCTAATGGTGACCTCAAGGGTTAGGGAAAGCTGACATTCCTTGTAGAGTGGGTTACCAGACATGTTGGGTGTGATACAATATGAAATGATGGGCGCCAGTCACTTTTTGAATGCGAACAAGAGATTTATTGTCTCTTAACAGAACTGTGGAAGAGAGGGTTAGGGCCAGGACACCCTTGAGTAGATGCAATGGTAATTGTCAGACTCTGAGACTTCTATAGGTAGACAGCTATACAGTGGAAGGCCGCCAGCGAGATAACACTTCTGTAAAGGTAGGACCGCTGTCTCCTATGGCAACTAATCTTGCAAAAGTCACTACCGGTAGTTGTACATAACTCTTGGTAACACAGAACAGTCCTTTATATATCTCACAGTATTCCACTGTAGATCTTCACTCACTGAGCTCCCAGTCTCTCAATAGACCTTCAGATCCCAGTAGTCACTGGATCTCCTGAGCTCTTCCACAGCTATCCTGCTGTATACTCAAGCGTCACCCCCGCTATCCTGCAGGGTCCCTGGCTTGGCACTTGCTGATGCTTTCCCACTTCTTCACCGTCCCCGGCTGGTGAGAAGACTGCTCAGGTACTTGCTTCAGCTTACTCACAGTAGTCTCCGGTAACATGGTGGAAGGTCCCTTAGTGGCGACAGCTTCTCCTCTACCTCTGACCACAACTGGTTCCCTGTCCGGCTGAACCTTCGCAACTTGGTTGGACTCCAATCCTGCAGTCCCAACCCTACACTGCTTCTCCTGCTCCTGAATAAGCCTCAGGCAGCCTAGCAGCCAAAAGTCACTGGGATAGGCCTCAGGCTTCCAGGCTAGCAGCCCGGGGTGACATAACACATGTCCACCCAACAGCTGTCCAGGTGGCACAGAACCCCGATCACCTGACTCCACCCAAATAAATAGGCTCTCCCAGCAGGCCAAGGTAATAAAAGAAGCCCCTGCCATTTGGCTGAGACACCCCATCCATTCATGATCTGTCCTTTGCTATGCCCTTGTCTATCTAATGTCACCAGCTACATTGCCACCTAGTGACAGAAGAGAGAAGTGCAGCAATTCCAGAATTAGGGGGAAATCAGTGGATCTCCAAACAATTAGCCAGGACAATTACTACCTGGCAAACTAAATTTGTTAGCAACCCTGCCTAAACACCAGGGTGCTACATCTATTTAAACACACATCAATAAAAAGATTTACATGGAATGTATATGGCCATAGTGACTAATATACACAAATTGATGGATATGAAGATGGTATCAATGGTATCAAGAGAAAATCTCCACCCGAGTTCATCCATGAGCACTTTCCCCATTTGCACCAGTTACACATGTCAACAATGGGTCAGGCTGAAGCACTTGAACTCAGTAATTTGGGAGGGTGTCTCATATTTTTGGCACTATAAAGCACTTACCTGCGATGTGCTCACAAAAAATGTATTATAATATAAAGTCTTGAGAATTTTTCCTTTACATCTCTTTTCTCTTCTGTTGTTTAAACCTATGGTAAGCTTATAAGGATTGAAAGAGGTGAAATAAGCCCACCTGTGTTCAACTGCACTGTGTAGGCTTTGTCCGCCATCAATTCATGATTAGTAAGGGCTGCTGACATCACTGAGCTTCTAAATCACTAGTGACTGTGAGCTTCATTCAATCCCTGGATCCAAGTTTAGTAAAGCCTCTTTTTAAAAATAGATAACTGTCACTAATGTTTGCTTAACATGCGTGACGCACAACTTGGATTTTGTCACATGATGTGACTGTGACCATTACTCAAGACATTGCTGAGCTTCAGCCACAATGTCCTGCTTCCTTCATAACATACTAGTCTTTTGACTGACCCACATTTCACGAGTCTTCACATACTTTTCTTTTTGACCCAAATCTCTGACTCTTTTCCTAGTGCAACGGTCCACTTCATAGCTCTGATGTGAAAGCTCATAGGAGGAAAATATAGTATATCAGCTCAAACTATTGTAAGAGTTAAATCATTCATTAAATTAAAATTAATCTTGTAAGTGTTCATGAGTGCTGCTGTAAAGGTTGTTACTCATAGCAAGTGGACAATGTTTTTTTACTTCTAGCTTCAGAAACCTGTGATTGCATTACCTGCAAAGCAATCAAGTATCATTGCCTTTTTGTGATTTATATTGTTTTCTTGGTATTGTTACTTAATTCTTGTAGCATTTTTTGTTGCTAGCTTAGACACCTATGTATACATGAATATACAGTACTGTATATATTTGAAGGCCCATTTACACTGTTGCACAAGCAAAAAAAAAAAAAAGGGTAACACCAATTATTTTCTTTGCACATCAAAGCAACCCAGATGTGTATTGTTGTACGTTTTGTGGTGTTCTGAGGGTAAGGTGACATGCGCACTGGAGTCCAGGAGAAATAAATAAATGCTAACCCAATACTACATACTACACACACATTGCTGCCACATGTACTGGACGGTGTGAAAAAGCCAACCACTGGCTTCTGTGCAAGGGACATCGGTCCCGAAGAGGAAAAGGCGAAGCCGCCTCATCTGTGCCCACCAGTATCGCCTGCCAGTGCCCAAAGTACCACGAACCAGTGCCCACCAGTGCATAACAGTGCCAGAAATCAGTGCCCCCTATCAATGCCCATGAGTACCACATATCAATGCCCACCAGTGGTGCCAATCAGTGCCTCATCAGTGTCACCTAGCAGTGCTGCCTATCAGTGTTACCTACCAGTGCCGATCAGTGCCCATCACTGCCACCCATTAGTACCCATCACTGCCACCTATCAGTGCCACCTATTAGTGCCCTTCAGTGCCACCTGTCAATGCCCTTCAGTGCCACCCATCAGTGCCACCTATCAGTGCCCACCAGTGCCACCTATTAGTGCCCATCAGTGCCACCTCATCAGTGCCCACCAGTGCCACCTATTAGTGCCCATCAGTGCCCACCAATGCAGCCTATCAGTGCCCATCAGTGCAGTCTCATCAGCGTACATCAATGAAGGAGAAAAATTACCTGTTTGCAACATTTATTAACAAAATATAAAACGGTTTTGTATTTTTTCTTTTTAATTTTGTTTTTTTCAAATTTTTTAACAAAAAAAAAAAAAAAAACAGAGGTGATCAAATACCACCAAAGGAAAGCTCTATTTGTGGGGAAAAAAATTATAAAAATTTCATTTGGGTACAGTGTTGTATGACCGTGCAATTGTCGTTCAAAGCTAAAAGCTGAAAATTGGTCTGGGCAGGAGGGGAGTTTAGGTGCCCAGTAAGCAAGTTAATGCATTATAATGTAACTACGCCCATTAGATTTTAGATAACTAAAATTAGTTTTAGTCGACTAAAATGATTTTAGTCGACTAAAATGTACTGGAGATTTTAGTTGACTAAAATGTAGGGCATTTTAGTTGACTAAAATGTCCTGGTGATTTAGTCGACTAAATACGACTAAAACTAAAACAATTGCAAAAGATTAAAATGGGACTAAAACTAAAATGCCATTTTAGTCCTAAGACTAAAACTAAATCGAAATTTGCTGCCAAAATTACCACTGCCTCCTGAAGGGCTTGCTACATGTGGAAATCTCTCCCCTTGTGAATCCCTGGGTGTAGTGATGTACTCACTCTGTCCTCTTTGCTCCCTGCTGCTCACCACGCAAGATTCTTTTCAAACCATGATGGATCTCCCCAAGCCATCCCGAGCCCAGCCTGGAGGTGTAGCCAGATAACCCCCTCCCCCAGACCAGGGAGTCCTCCTAGGTCGTTGACAGACTGATCAGCACTCCATCTTGCACCCGACTCCCCTGCTGGCATGGCTTCTCCATATTTAAGGTCTGGCCTGGCCACCCTGCCAGAGCATTCTGCCGGGGGAGTTTCCCTCAAGTATGCAGATCAGTCCTCCTGGTCTCCTCCCACTAACTTCTAGAAGTTTTTCCAAACCTCCAGATCCGGGGGGGGGGGGGGTACCAGAGACCCGCCAGTGTGACTAGATTACTTTTTCCTAAAGTGTATTTTACTTATTATACCATTTGATTATTATACTATATTATTACTATACTTGTTTTACCATCCTTTGATCTCCACATAATGTCAGTTAAAGCAACTTGGCAAGTGAAAAAAAAAGTATTTGTAAAAATACATAAATGTATCTATATGACCAATTATTAAACCTTTCAAGCAAAAATAAAGTGTAGCGCTCATCAGTTTTGAAAATGTCATATATACTCAATAAACCAATAAACAGATAATCACTTTTGTGAAAAATCAGTACCATCATGTCACACTAATACATACAAATTATAAGAGTCCTCCTCTTTAGAATTGCATGATACTGTTCCTTTAAAATGTGACCCAAAAGTGTGCTCAGTCTTGATATGTTTCTCCTCATGAATCCCACATGGGAATTATTGACACACACCACCACTTCATGTCCCCTTTCCAAAAATAAGATGGGCTCTTATCTAAAACAGCAGGACCTTGTTACCATAGGTTTGTACTGCACCTTACACCACTCCGTCTCCATCACACCACAGATATATTCTCCAAAGATAAACTTAAAGCGGGGTTCCACCCAAATTTTGAACATTATCTCTATGCATTCTCTTCCTTGTCTAGATGCTGACATGCTGTGTAAAAAAATTTAAATCGCCGTTATTACCTTTTTTTTTCTAATCTTAGCACTTCCTGGTTTTCCTCCCATGGGAGTAGGCATGTTTCTAGCCTCTCCCAGACCTCCCACAGTCCCCTGGGAGCTAGTCTCAGGCTTCCCAGCATGCATTGTGCAACAGCGTCATCACAACATCTCGGTGAATGCTGGGAGCACAGCATTCACCGCATCCAGGAAATACATGCTTGTGGGCTTCAAATGCCCACAATGAAGATGGAAACCGCCTTCAGTGAATTTTATAAGTTATTCTTTACAACGAAATCGGACACAGGCGGACTTATTACACAGAACATGTGAGTAGATAATCATGAGAAGAAAAGTTTGTGAATGAACTCCAAAAAAGAAAAACGATAGATAGGTGGACCCCTGCTTTAAACTGAATGGTGCTCTCTGTTTAAAATGTTTATTTAAGATAAAAATATAAAAGTAACACTCTCATTAAAACACAAGACCTGTGCACAAGGATAAAAATTCATCAATTAAAAAACCTTTTAATGTGAGTGTATCTTTTTTATATATTTTTATCTTAAAAAAACATTTTAAACCGAGCGCACTATTAGTTTTCATTTTATCCTTGGAACATATATCTGCAGTGTGGAGGAGGCAGAGTGGTGTTATTGCAGCCATCATTTAAAAGAGAGGGGAGCTAATAGGACCTACTGTGCAGTGGAGGAGACCAGGTGGTGCTATTATAGGTGCAGTATGGACCTATGATTACCAGGTCCCACCGTGCAAGGTGACAGTCCATCTTTTTTTATGGATTGGGAAAGGAACACAGAGTGGTGGTGTGTGTCAATATTTCCCATGCTGTATTCATGTGGAACAATACAACCCCTGGCAAAAATTATGGAATCACCAGTCCCTGTGGATGTTCCTTCAGTTGTTTATTGTTGTAGAAAAAAAGCAGATCACAGACATGGCCAAAAACTAAAGGCATTTCAAATGGCAATTTTCTGGCTTTAAGAAACACTAAAAGAAATCAAGAAACATAATTGTGGTGGCCAGTAGCAGTTAGATTTATAGAACAAACACAGGGAATAAATTATGGAATCACTCAACTCTGAGGAAAAAATTATGGAATCATGAAAAACAAACAAAATAACACTCCAACACATCACTAGTACTTTGTTGCACCACCTCTGGCTTTTATAACTGCTTGCTGTCTCTGAGGCATTGACTTAATGAGTGATAAACAGTACTCTTCATCAATCTGGCTCCAGCCTTCTCAGATTGCTGTTGGCAAATCATCTTTGCAGGTTGGAGCCTTGTCATGGACCATTTTCTTTAACTTCCACCACAGATTTTCAATTGGATTGAGATCCGGACTGTTTGCAGGCCATGACATTGACCTTATGTGTCTTTCTTCGAGGAATTTTTTCACAGTTTTTGCTCTATGGCAAGATGCATTATCATCTTGATAAATAATTTCATCATCCCCAAACATCCTTTCAATAGATGGGATAAGAAAAGTGTCCAAAATTTCAATGTAAACCTGTGCATTTATTGAAGATTTAATGACAGCCATCTCCCCAGTGCCTTTACCTGACATGCAGCCCCATATCATAATTGACTGTGGAAATTTGCATGTTTTCTTCAGACAGTCGTCTGCATAAATCTCATTGGAACGGCACCAAACAAAAGTTCCAGCATCATCACCTTGCCCAATGCAGATTCGAGATTCATCACTGAATATGACTTTCATCCAATCATCCACAGTCCACGATTGCCTTTCCTTAGCCCATTGTAACCTTGTTTTTTGTGTTTAGGTGTTAGAGATGGCTTTCTTTTAGCTTTTCTGTATGTAAATCCCATTTCCTTTCGGCGGTTTCTTACAGTTCGGTCACAGATGTTGACTCCAGTTTCCTCCCATTTGTTCCTCATTTGTTTTGTTGTACATTTTCTGTTTTCAAGGCATATTGCTTTAAGTTTTCTGTCTTGACGCTTTGATGTCTTCCTTGGTCTACCAGTATGCTTGCCCTTTAACCACCTTCCCATGTTGTTTGTATTTGGTCCATGTTTTAGACACAGCCGACTGTGAACAACCAACATCTTGTGCAACACTGCGTGATGATTTACCCTCTTTACCTACATACTAACAAGCAGATTTAATCTGATGCAGGTGTTAGTGTTTGTAATGAAAATTTACAGGGTGATTCCATAATTTTTTCCTCAGAATTGAGTGATTCCATAATTTATTCCCTGTGCTTGTTCTATAAATCTAACTGTTACTGGCCACCACAATTATTTTTCTTGATTTCTTTTAGTGTTTCTTAAAGCCAGAAAGTTGCCATTTGAAATGCCTTTAGTTTTTGGCCATGTCTGTGATCTGCTTTTTTTCTACAACAATAAACAACTGAAGGAACATCCTCAGGGACTGGTGATTCCATAATTTTTGCCAGGGGTTGTATATCAAGATTGAGCACTATAGTTCTGCATACTTCTGAGTCACATTTTAAAGGGACAGTATTGTATAATTCTAAAGAGAAGGACTCTTATGATTTTCATTTATTATTGTGGTGTGATGGCACTAATGTTTTTCATTAAGGTGATTATTTGTTTATTGACATATTAGGATATACACTGTATTAGGTTTTCAACACTAGTGAGCACTGCATTTAATTGTTTGTTTGGATGATATATTTTTTGTTAGAATAGTATGTAAAGTGTTGGCACAGCTCATGCCTAATGAGTTCATATATTTTGGCTTTTTAGAGCAGGAGGATATTTTTTATATTGTTTTTGGTCATTAATTAGCTCCAATTACCTTTTATTTCTCTCTTTTCCTTTTCTTTTCTATTTTTCTTTTTTTAATTACTATTTATGTTTAACCATTTATCTACTATGTATGTTTATCAATGGCAGATCAGTGGCCTTTTATTTACCCAGTGCCGTTTGTGAACTGCAGTGGATAAATATACCTCAGACAGCCAAGGAGGGGAAGGAGAGAGATCAGTCCTTCTCAATGGGCACAGAGTAAATTGATCGGCGGCTGCAGCTGATGATTCATTCTGTTTATAAGACATAAGTTGCCGTGCTAAATGGTGAAAAAGTGAAACAATAAAGAATCAATATCAAAACAGTTGATGTAGTGCTACTAAAACAATATCAATGGCGATGATAAGCAAAAAGTCTCTTGCTGGATGTTCAATGAGTAAATGGGATGCTGTATAAAACTTCACCTGAGTGCACCTCCATCATGAGTCATACAAAACACTAGACTCCAAATTATAAGAGTCTTGACATGCAGTAGATAGTAAACCGACGGTCAGAACAACTCTCTCTGCTTCAGGCTGAAGAGGATGGTGGCATGGCTAACAGTGCAAATTGCTCCAAACCACAACCCATGAGGAAGAAAGAAATTGCCCACATAGTGTAAAAATGAATGGTGTTTTATTAAGACAAAGTGATGCTAAGAACTTACAGAAATCCAGATAAAAGCCAGCATAAGAGTCAAAAGTTCCCAGGAACTGGTCCGCTTCTAAACAGATTTGGCTTGCGTGGTCACATCAATCATGGACTCCGCCCTACATGTTTCATCAGAGGTGACGCCACCGGGGGCATGGAGTCCATGTCCCTCCCCATGCAAATATATACTGTCCAGGGCAGAAAGAGCACAGCTGTCCCCACTAATCCAATTGGGCTGCCAGCTAATATGGCCGCCGTATCGGAATAGATGGCCAAGCCTTGTTCTGAGAATTAAAGATGCCGTCTTTATAGCAAGCCAGATAGCCAAGCCTTGTCCTGAAAACAAGGTGGTCAATATGTCCGCCGTTATATTGGAATGGATAGCCAAGCCTCATTCTGAGAATTAAATATGGCCGCCTTTATAGCAAGCCAGATAGCCAAGCCTCGTTCTGAAAACAAGATGGACATTTGTGCACCGAGATAGATAACCGAGCCTCGGTTTCAGAATACAAAGACAATCGGACCTCATCCTAGATGTCACCCCAGGACATGAATCCCGGTCCACAGGCGCTCCAAAATGAACAAAAAAAACAAAATAAATAAAAACTGGTTAGTCTGAATAAGTATATATGACCAACAAAATAATAATTTTCAAAACAATAATTAATAAATGTGATGTCCCATACAAACTGCATACTATCAAATTCGGTTGAATGTACTATCTATAAAAAACAAGTGATCAGAATGGGGAAAAAAAATCCCATATTATGCCAGAGAAGATATATGTATAAAATCTTTTTAGTCTTTTTTATAAAAAAAATATAGAAAACATATATGATGTGGGTATCCTCTTTCCGCAAGGGACCCCAACACAGTTAGTGGTAATAGTGTCCAAATCAAAATGCTGTTGTGCAATTAATGATGTTAATATAAGTACATATCTGTAGTATACAAACAAGAGAACCAAAAATGAGACCTATCAAGAGTAATAATGAAAGCATTAATGTCCCAATCCACATTCATACTATGGGGGACATCAGACTTTAACTCAAAAATCCACCTGACCTCCATCTGAGAAATCCACCTTTTGGTGGATTATCCTCTCCAAGGTGGCGTGTATTTTTCTATTGCCACAAAGGAGGTTCCCTTGGGGTCTCTGTTGTGACAATGTGTGAAATGTTTGTTTGTACCGTACAGTATGTTTCTTTTTACCTTTTCTGATGTTATTGATATGTTCATTCACCCGTATTGAAAAGGTTCTAGTTGTTCTCCCCACATATTGCTTACCGCATGGACATGTGATAAGATACACCACATTGTTTGTTGTTCATGTAATAAAATGATTGATAGGATGAGTTTTAGCTGTTGTGGTGGAGGAGAAGGCACATGTTTTGTGTTCCCCACTGCTGCTAAATTGACATACTGCACACTTTTTGCAAGGGTAAGAACCTATCATTTTTCAATACAGACCAATGTTTTTTGAAGATCTTTTTTATTTGGCTTGAATCAGTACCTCAAAATCAGTTCATCAGACTGAAACGTAACTGTACCATGGTCAGTGACTTTGACACTCAAGTACCTCTTTTGAAGAATAGATTTATTGAAAAGGGCAACAATGCACCAATTTTGGACAAGGAAATTAGGAGTCTTGATAGGAATTTTTTGATAGCAGACAAGGCAAAACCCAATGAGACTCAGAATTTCAAATGGTCCTTTATCACAACTTTTTCCAGGCAACATTATCAAATAAAAAAAGATTTTCAAAAAACATTGGTCTGTATTAGAAAATGATGGGGTTTTGGGTAAATACTCCCAAATAAATCAGGGTTGTCTTTGAGGGATTACCTTCCCTACAGGCAAGTATAGCTCCCAATATTATGGATCCCTCTAAACGGACAACTTTTTTCACAATTTAGGGGGTGATTACCCTTGCAACACGTGTGCAGTATGTCAAGTTAACAGCAGTGGGAAACACAAAACATGTAACTTCTCCACTACAACAGCTAAAACTTATCCTATCAAGCATTTTATTACATGTACAACAAAAAATGTGGTGTATCTTATCACATGTCCATGCGGTAAGCAATATGTAGGGAGAACAACTAGAACCATTTCAATACGGGTGAACCAACATATTAATAATATCAGAAAAGGTAATAAGCAACATAAGGTACCCAAACATTTCACATGTTGTCACAACAGAGACCCCAGGGGAACCTCCTTTGTGGCATTAGACAAATACATGCCACCTTGGAGAGGAGGATCCACCAAAAAGGGGGGGTTTCCAGATGGAGGTCAGGTGGATTTATGAGTTAAACTCTTATGTCCCCCATGGTATGAACGTGGATTGGCACATTACTGCTTTCATTAATAGCTCTCATTTTTGGTTCTCCTGTTTGTATACTACAGATTTATACTCATATTAACATAATGTATTGTGCAATAGCATTTTGATTTGGACACTATTACCACTAACTGTGTTGGGGTCCCTTGCGGAAAGAGGATAGCCACATCCCCCTGTCTTTCCCAAATATGCTTTCCAATTTTTTTATAATTTTTTTAAACACATCATATATGTTTTTTTATATTTTTTTCATAAAAAAAGACTAAAAATTGGGATGTATTTTTTTCCCATTATGATCACTTGTTTTTTATAGCTAGTACATTCAACCAGACTTGATAGCATCAGGTTTGTATGGGACATCCCATTTATTAATTATTGTTTTGAATTGTATTGTTTTTAATTATTGTTTTGAATATTATTATTTTCTTGGTCATACATACTTATTCGGACTAACCAGTTTTTATTTATTTTAGTTTTTTGTTCCCTGTGGACCGGGATTCATGTCCAGGGGTGACACTTTGGTGTCTCCATTCATCATGAGGTCTAGTTGTCTTTGTATTTTGACACTGAGGCTTGGTCATTTCTCTACCATAACGGCATAAACAGCCATCTTGTTTAGAGAACGAGGCTTGCTATAAAGGCAGCCATTTTTAATTCTCAGAACGAGGCTTGGCCATCTATTCCTATACAACTGGCAACCCGATTGGATTAGTGGGGACAGCTGTGCTCTTTCTGCTCCAGACAGTATATAGTTGCTTGGGGACAGACATGGACTCCATGCCCCCGATGATGTCGTTTCTGACGAAACATGTAGGGCGGAGTCCATGTCTGATGTGACCACGCAAGCCAAATCTGTTTACAAGTGGACCAGTTCCTGGGAACTTTTGACTTTCTTATGCTGCCTTTTATCTGGATTTCTGTAAGTTCTTAGCATCACTTTGTCTTAATAAAACACTATACTGTTTTACACTATGTGGGCAATTTCTTTCTTCCTCATGGGTTGTGAATTGGAACGATTTGCACTGTCAGCCATGACACCATCCTCTTCAGCCTAAAGCAGAGGAAATTGTTCTGACCGTCAGTTTACTATCCACTGCATGTCTGGACTCATCATTTGGAGTCTAGCGTTCTGGTAAGCAAGCATTTTGTATGACTCATGGTGGAGGTGCACTCGGGTGAAGTTTTATACAGCATCCCATTCACTCATTGGACACCCAGCAAGAGACTTTTTGCTTATCATCACCATTGAAATTGTTTTTGGAGCGCTACATGAACTGTTTTGATATTGATTCTTTATTGTTTCACTTTTTCACGATTTAGCACGGCAAAGTATGTCTTACAGTATATATGGTTTAACACAAATTGTTCCGTTGTGGTGTTGCCAGCGGCTTTCACCTACTTTGTTTATTTGAATTGTTCTGTACCTGCGCAATAACTTTTGTTTTATTTACACTTCATTCATTCTGTTGCATTGACACACAAATCTTTTTATTCTTTTTCATCCTTTTCCTGACCCTCTCCTGTCCTACACATACTAGCTATAATGCTGTCTTCATACGACCTGTATATTAATCCCCCACCTCCCTTATCCTGCCCATTTGAACATTAACTCCTTCAGCTCTATCCTCCTACTGTATGTGGCCAGTACATTAACCCATTCACTGCCTTTTTCCTCTGTGTATGACCTGTACATTAATGTATTTACTGCACCTTTACCAAGCCCCGTGTTTAACCCCCTCAGTATTGGCATGTTTCTTCATTTCCCCAAAATTGTAGCAAAAAAAGAGATTACCTTAAGGTGTATACTTTAAAAAATAGGGTAATTCAAAGTATTGTTTTAAGTGGCAAAATAGGGGTGTGGCTTGAGATGTGGCCTGTTTATATATATTTATGGAAAATAGAAAAGCCACGCATAAAAATTAAATAAAAATCATAAATAAATTCTCTGTGAAAAATTATTTTGATTGGTGATTCAAAAAGTTCAAATTATTAGTCCCAACTTTCCGAATAATAACCCTCAGTGATTGGGTAAAGCGGAATATATCCCCAGCTGATAGATGGTATGCTTACCAGATTGTAAGCCAATCAAGCAGGTGGCTTTAACCCGGCCTCAGCCTTGATGTAAACCAGTCACAGTAGGGTCTAACGAGTTTCACTCATGATGGATGTGCATTAAATCCACGTAAAATTAATTATCCCAAAAAAATATAAAATAGCAACATAGCGTAATACTGACACATAAATTATTGTGACATATATAGATAGGAGTGACACTCACATTGTGAAAAAATTTCATATATTAAACACCCAGTGTTTTAAATTTGGTGACCGCAAACACCACACAAAGGGGCTCCTTACCAGATCGCAAATATTGAGTGCAAATCATATAGGTATGTGAACCATCAACCTGTGTAGGAATCAATAAGTGCAGCAACACCACACGGAGAACCTGCTTACCAGATGATAAAATAGCAAGTGTGAATCCTGCAGATATGTGGGACATCAGCTTAGCCTCTAACAGTGAAGGGATTAGAATGTGCACCAACACCACACAAAGAGTGTGCTTACCAGATGCCAGACTCAAGAAGGCAATTGTCTTAACCATCATATGGAAAACCAGCTAGATAAACAGAAGTTGTGGATGATCCATCCCCGCAGCCTCATCCGAAGGCTCCACGGCTCACATGGTGTACATAGGACCAATCCCAAAAAGAATAGAACAATGCCTAATAGCGTGATAACGTATAAACTGGTTTATTATTAAAAAAGAAGAATAGCACTTACAAGCGAACTTGTATAAGAGTGATACAGAGGATAAATCGAAGCCGGCCGGCAACAAACAAACTCCCGTCCACCTCAATGGGGCGACGTGGTGACGTCAGCTCGTACCTCCCAAACGCGTTTCGTCACAGATTTGACGTTTTCAATGGGGAACGGGCAGCATGCTGAACAACCACCATTTATATGCACACCAAGCCTCGCTTTGAGTCCCGCAGGGAGAGTTACAAAGTGCCATCTTAAGTGTGGGCGCAACCATTTATTGCCATTACAAACTAAAAAGAATAGGAGAGATGCATCTCCATTCTAATAAATTAAAAAGTATATTCAATTAAAAATATATTAAGCCTTAAGTTTGCATAAAGGGATCAAATTAATTTATTCAAAGCCAATAATTATAAAAATATAAAAAATAGAAAAATATGTAATTTAAACCATCACTCAGGATCTTAAATGGCTGCTATCATCAAATATCAGACCAATATGAAAATAAGACTATTAAAATAAAATTTAGATTATTATAGAGGCCTAAGACTGCAATATGATGACACATAGTTACATAGTAGGTAGGTGAGGTTGAAAAAAGACACAAGTCCATCAAGTCCAACCTATGTGTAAAGTTATATTCGATTATACTAGTAAGAAAAAATGTTTAACATGTCTGATAAAAAACATTTTTATAAGAAAACTGATGAAAAATTAAACTGGTAGTGTGACATTAATCATATTAAATTATACCAGTAAAAAATATATATTTGACATGTCTAATAAAAAATTATAAATAAACCCATTTAATATTAAAATGGTAAATAACAAACCAAAAAAAGGAGCCATTAAAGGTTCTTAAAACCCTCTGCAGGGCTCAAAGCAAGCACAGGATGTTAGGAATTATCTATAAAAGCATTAACGTCCACGTCGACATTCAATCCATAGGGTACATATGTCCTGATCTTATGGATCCAAGACATTTCAAGCTTGGAAATTTCTCGCACCATAGAGCTCCCCCGCCAATAAGGTCTATATTTATCAATCCCTAAAAAAGGGTATTGGAGGGGTCTCTATTATGCACTAGACGATAATGTTTTGAAACCGAATGAAACCCTCAATAGTCAGAGTCAGGTCTAAAAAATTTATCTAAGTCTGACCCATCTCAAAATTAAGATGAATACCCTGATCATTTAGATTAAGAGAGGACATGAACTCATTAAGTTCCTGGCCATCACCATCCCATAGGAGGAGGATGTCATCAATATACCTAGCCCACAGGATAAGATGGGAACTCCTGTGGGCATAGATGACATCCTCCTCCCACTTGGCCATGAACAAATTAGCCAAGCTGGGGGCATATTTAGCCCCCAAAGCAACTCCACGACTTTGGCGATAAAATTTGTTGGAAATTATGGAGCTTCTTGAATATGCAGCCTCCCATAATTATTTTTGGTTTTCCAACAAATTTTATCGCCAAAGTCCTGGAGTTGCTATGGGGGCTAAATATGCCCCCAGCTTGGCTTATTTGTTCATGGCCAAGTGGGAGGAGGATGTCATCTATGCCCACAGGAGTTCCCATCTTATCCTGTGGGCTAAGTATATTGATGACATTCTCCTCCTATGGGATTGGTGATGGCCAGGAACTTAATGAGTTCATGTCCTCTCTTAATCTAAATGATCGGGGTATTCATCTTAATTTTGAGATGAGTCAGACTCAGATAAAATTTTTTAGACCTGACTCTGACTACTGAGGGTGGCGTTTTGTCTACATCCACTTTTTTTAAAAATACCAATCGCAATTCCTACATCTCATTAGATAGTTGTCATCATCGCCCCTGGCTTAATTCAATACATAAGAGCCAATACATGAGATTGCGTAGGAATTGCTCTGACTCACGGGTATTTTTAACACGGAGTAACATACTTACTGGTAGGTTTCTTGAAAAAGGATATACCATGGACACGTTGTTACCTGTATTTAATGAAGTGCAGGGGATGGATAGGGAACTACTACTCCGAGATAAACCTTGGAATAGCAATTTAGGCCAAGATTTAGGAGTACCCTTTATCACCACATATTCCCTTCAGCATAAAAAGGTAAAGCAGATAGTCTCTAAACACACGCATATTGTCAATAATGATAAAATTTTGAATAAAGTTTTGCCACCTAGACCAAAGATAGTGTTTAGAGGGGCTCCTTCACTCAGAAATAGAGTGGCCCCTAATGTTTTAGATCCTCCAGTAAATAGAACCACTTTTTTTGACCAGCTAACAGGTTTTTATCAATGTAGGAAATTTCGGGTTTGCTCCTTAAATAGTTGCACACATAGAAGGACCCAGATTTTTGAATCCACAAGTACTAGTAAGATGTACACTATCACCCCATTTATTACTTGCTCCACTTTGGGCGTGGTATATTTGTTGCAATGCCCGTGTGGCTTGCAATATATTGGACGGACCAAACGCCCTCTTCAAGTCAGGCTCAATGAGCATATTACCAATATTTTATCTGGGTTCAGAAACCATTCAGTTTCAAAACATTATCGTCTAGTGCATAATAGAGACCCCTCCAATACCCTTTTTTTAGGGATTAATAAATATAGACCTTATTGGCGGGGGAGCTCTATGGTGCGAGAAATTTCCAAGCTTGAAATGTCTTGGATCCATAAGATCAGGACATATGTACCCTATGGATTGAATGTCGACGTGGACGTTAATGCTTTTATAGATAATTCCTAACATCCTGTGCTTGCTTTGAGCCCTGCAGAGGGTTTTAAGAATCTTTAATGGCTCCTTTTTTTTGGTTTGCTATTTCCACCAATCAAAATAATTTTTCACAGAGAATTTATTTATGATTTTTATTTAATTTTTATGCGAAGCTTTTCTATTTTCCATTTGTTTGTTGTGTTTACCTCACTGATAGCTGCTGCTTTATATATATATTTTTCTAGCGCAGTTTTTCTTTCTTTCTATATATATTTATAGCTGGGGTTTAAGGCAGGGCCAAACAGTAAAGACTTGATTTGCACTTTATTTGCACCCTTCTTTGAGGCTTATTTTTTTGCATCTACTGATCATTTGGACACTAGATTTTTGTTTATAGGTAAACTCTTTTAACCGCCACTAAAATATTCATTGTGAGCTTTTAGGAAAGGTTTAGCTTTTGCTAGCTGCATTTAATGAACTATAGTAAATATGGAATAGTGTGCCTATTTGAACATGTTAATGTCATCTGAAACCAACTTAAAAGGCTCCTATATAGCAAGGTGAGCAATTTTGAAACATTTTTACCAGAAGAAATGGATACCTGACAAGCATCAATACTCTTAAGCCCTTGACGCCAACATAACACATATATACAGTCCCAATGCACTGGGGCTGCATATATGCGTACCTCCCTTTTTGCTGGAAGCGTGCCGCACAGCACACTCCCAGCACAGAGACCAGGGGGCTTACCGAGAGCCCCAGGCCCTGTACTATCGATTGGGACCTGGATCTCCCGATTTCGGGTCACCTGATCACTGTAGTAGCCTCTGATTGGCTACCACAGTGATCAGTCATTGTGAAGCCCACCCTTGTATTTTTCTCTCTCTCTCTGTGAATTGAGAGGAAAGAGACAATGTGTACTAAAAAATATAAATAAAAAAATAAATACCTAGATAAAAGTTTGATCTAGGTCAGTGCCAGGGTTAGTGTTTGGGTCAAGTAAGGGTCAAAGGTCAAGGTCAGTATATTTTGGGCAGGGTTTTTTTTTAACTAGTATCAGTATCAGCTAGTGTCAGTGTGTTTTAAGTAGGACAAAAAACAAAACAAAATGCGTGCTATTGTTTCTGGGCTGTACTACAGGTACAAACAACAAATAACATACACATATGTGGTAATACTGCGATTGCCAGGAGCAGGAGAATTTATTTTGGGTTTTTCTTCGGTGGTAGGTTATGACAGTAACAAAAAAATATATATAACTACATTTAAAATATATATATTTTTGTTACTATTTTGGTCCAGTTTTCTTTTGAAAAAAAAAAAAAAAAATCAGGATATATCCATAACCATTTACTACCAAATGAAAGCCCAATTTGTCCTGAAAAAAGCAAGGTATAATCCACCTGGATGCACGTACGGTTTTACTAACACGTGTCAAAGTTGCAAAATTGTGCTTAGGCATTAAGATTTGTTTAAACCTTTAGGCGTGCAGGGGTAAGAAAACCCATTATTTTAATACCCATCCTTATAATTTTATATTGCAGGTTTTTAATTCAATTTGAGATTTGTAAAACAGAGATAAAAACAATGGGTGCTTCATGGGGGCCATGGTCCATGTTACCTGTGCTGTGATTGGCTGGCCTAAGAACACAGAAATCCTTTATTGTTTTCCCATTCCTTCCATTGCGCCATCCTGTAAACATGAGTACCATAAACAGCACACAGATGTCGATCGTGTATTAGTTTTGACAGTTTAATTTAGCATACATAACTTTTTTTGTGGTGGGTGTTTTTACTTCATGCCTTCGCTTTGGCAAGTCCATATCAACTATGAACTCTAATAATTAAAAAGTAACAGATTAATCCCTGATTTAAGGCCTTTCTTCTGCCTCCATCATTGAACCATCTCTTTTTATTGGTTTATGCCCAAACAAAGACCATGTGGCGTTTTTAATATCTGTCTCCCCTGCTATGTAGATTTTCCATATTTTACTGGGACACAGAGTGAGGAAAATCCATTATTTTTATGGTTCACACCAAAGCAAGTTATAAGGGGACATCTTCCAATGGGGGATACCCAATTGGACACCCAAAAAAACATGACAGGTTTCCTACTACAAAATGAAACGAAAGTTTTGGTTTTCGATACATAATTTACAAAATTTACCTACTCTGTATAAAAAAAAAAAAAAAGCTACAGATACAGTTTAATACATTTGGCCCCTTGTAATACCTAAAAAACCTGTCTGATACTGCCAGTTTCTCCCCACCCCTCTGTAAACTGACCACGTTGCAACATGGCTGCTGAGCCCTGACACCGTGGTCAGTTTATTTGCCTCTGTCATCAGCAGCCTGCTATCTGCTCTCCTCTCTGCTCCTGTGTCCTCCTCCCTCCTGCCCTCTCTGTCTGTGTGAGCCGCCCCTCCTGCTGCTCTCATAACACTAACCTGTATACACCATCAGCACTGCCTCCTATTGCAGTGTAAATATAAATGCTGTAAACACCTAATTTAAAAGCCGAGATTGCAATCACATGACCAGCCAGCTCTCTCCTCCCCTTCAGACTGACATCAGCAGAGGAATCTCAGCCCCGCCCACTGCATCTCTCAGCGGAGAAAAGGAGAAAGCTGGCCAGTCATGTGATAGTAATCTCAACATTGAAATTAGGTATTTGCAGCATTTATTTTTATAAATCACACACAGAGGGGGATACTATAATAGGAGGCAGTGCTGATGATGTATACAGGTTAGAGTGGCTTAACAACCACTTCAAGGGTTGTTACCTTAAGGCATTCTCTACCAGGATCCCCCAACCTCCCCAAATATTTACCTGAGCCCAAACTCAATCCACCAGTGTGCACAAGAGCAAGGACTCTCTGCACTCTCTCCCTCCTCACAGGGCAGATTAATACAATCCTGTGACAAGGAGGCAGGGGGCGGGGCTGAGCCCCACTGTCTGTGTCTATGGTTGCAGGTAGCTTGGCTCAAGACTGAACCCACACGAGTGCCCCCTTAAGAAAGCGGCTTCCTATGGGGGCACTCGCCAAAGAGGTGTCAGGAGCGCTGGCGGGGGATCCCATAAAAGGAGGGGTGGGGCTGCTCTGTGCAAAACCATTGCACAGAGCAGGTGAGAATAATATGTTTTTATGGGGAAAAAAAAATAAGGTTTTACATGCACTTTAATATTGAATAGCCCAAGCTTTAGCAGGTTTGGTGATAATTGACATAGACTGTTCTTGATGTGCTGCTTGCTCTTTATTTGAGAGTTTTTAATTGATATTTTTATTTCATCTTACTAATGGAATTCTTTTCTAATTCTTTTCCAGGTGCTTTTCTTTTCTGCTGGACACCGTTTTTCGTGGTGCACATTACACGCGCACTGTGCGAGACTTGTTACATTCCAGAGCCTCTCTTCAGCACTGTCACATGGTTAGGATACGTAAACAGCGCCTTGAATCCTGTTATCTACACAATCTTCAACACCGAGTTTAGAAACTATTTCCGTAAAGTGCTTCGAATGTGCTGCTGACCACTTTGAATGATGGACAACAGTGTGGGCAGTATGTCCTGATCTTGTACATGCTTGAGAACTCAACTCTTCTGAGCGTTGGCCTCACCCAAATTGTAAAACTGGCCTGTCAAGTCAACAAGTTAAGCAACTATACATGGAAATTATATAGTGTGTGACCACAATGCATGAGTGGTTCTGAGGCAGATCTGGTATAATTTTCAGTTTATTTCTGTGGAACTGCTATCAGTCTACAAATTATGAATGTTTACTATAAATGCTGGAATGTAAAACAAATATACAGTAGGAATGGTCAACTTCAGGCATCATTTCAATTCTCTTGCAGCTCTATTCCATGAAATTGTATCTGAGAACAAGTACTTCAACATTAGATCAACGACTCCAGGTTCATTGCTGGGTTTAAAATGTAAAAGAAAAAACATGCCGCTCAAGCAGTAGAGTTTGTTATGAAGAGCTTTCTGTAAGTGGAAGTAAATACTGACGTTGCTATCTCTACAGGCATAACCACTTTCTGCCGTGCAGAAGCAAGGAGCAGTTCTAGCTGTCCATAGCAGCCACCATGTACTAATGTTTTAATCACATAAGGGATGGTTCTTGAGAAACATTAACATCTTTGCCATGCAATGGCCACAAATGGTACTGCTGAGATATCTTCCTGTAATGACTTCCCATGATGCAGAACAGGAGATTTTGTATAGTTCAATAAACAGAATATTTGGTATAAAAATGTTTTAGTGTATTTCTTGGTAAAATAATCCCTGCACTAAAGAAAAAGTCCTCAATAAACTCTACAGTGAAACCATTGTTTTACAGCCCCTCAAAAGTTCTGTTCTTAGCCAGAAATATAATTTTAGATTTAACTTGCCATCTCAACTTAAAGGAGAAATCTAGACAAAACTTTTATTCATAGTTTTGAAGTACTGATGGTTTAGAACCTGTATCATGTTTTCATTGTGGTCTGGGTCTTTATTGGGAAGATCTACCTCACTTCATAAATAAGGTATAACCAGTTATCTGGACAGGACGTGTGCTGAAAACTCCCCACAGAAGTAAAAAACCTTAGGTAGGCTGTAACCCTTCCCTGTTCTACTAATAAGTGTGTTTGGATAGCATCAAACTGAGAGAACTCTCTGCTCCAAGTATCTGCCCCCCGTCACCACTCGAACCCCAGGTACAGGAGGCAAGCTGAGTCCACGCTCTCCTTGTTGATGGAAGGTAAAACAAATCTTGACACTGGAACACAATTTTGCAACTTTTTAACTTTAAACTAGAACTAGACGAGGGTGCACTTCCCTATGCACCAAAGCCCACTTAATTAAAACTTAACCTTTATTTGAAATCATAAAAAGTATGTAAATGACCGTATCAGGTATACCTATAGGATGAGGTCAATGCCATTATATATAAAAATCAACATTCTATCTCTATGTGGTGATATTAACATCTACTAAGTTTAAATGGTGAAAACTTCTCTTGAATATATACATATAGACGATATGAGGGTTATAAATTCCTCCTATATTCAATATAAAGGCTCCAGGCTGTATTCGAGGATTTGTAAATTAAAGGTCTACTTACCAACAACCACCTGGTATCAAGAGATGGGGGTATATCTGTCTCTCCTCCCATCTATTGGCCACATATAAAATTGAGATGAACAGAAAAAGAGAAGATATGCTAGTAAATACTGTCTTACTGAAGATATGGGTCATCTATCATTTGCCCAGATTATCTATTATCAGATTATCTATCTCTCAGATATGCGATACGGGTACACTCAACCATGTGGACACAAATAACAACTAATGGAAGAGCCCCATATATCACCATATCCACAAAAAATCTTCTCTCTTAATCAAGACTGCAATGACACAAGGCATATCTCACCCCACAAAAAAGAAAAATGGAGGAGAGGGGACTTTGTAACTTTGCATGTGTAATGCCCCGTACACACAGTCGGAATTTCCGACAGAAAAAGTCAGATGGAAGCTTTTGGTCGGATATTCCGACCGTGTGTATGCCCCATCGGACTTTTTCTGTTGGAATTTCCGATGGACTTAGATATAGAACATGTTCTAAATTTTTCCATTGGAGGCTATCCCATTGGCAAGTCCGACCATGTGTACACGGCATATATAAATGGGAAATTGGCTTGGTCATGTGTCACACAAGAGCCAATGTCAGTGGTGCAAAGCAGCACCAAACTCGCTGCTTGCAGCTGGGGGTTGATTGTGGCGGCTGACCGACTATTTTTTATGTATACCTACTGTATTTTTGTACTTTAGAGAGCTTGCTGATTTGCCAATCACTGCCACCCCCCTAAAGAAGGCTGTAAGGGTCGAAACGCGTCATGGCTCTGGATTTATGCAATCAGGACTACTGTGTCATAATTCACAAATTCTTTTATCTGTTCAATGTGTTTGATATTTTTATATTTCCCCTAGAATGTAGTCTAAGGGGGTGATTCTTAAAATGTTTCTAATAAATACTTGATTTTATTATCTATATACTTGTCTCATACTTCGCTGGTATCACAAAGTCTCTTGGTTGTACCTCATGTTTACCTTGTGAATCTTATTCCTTGATTTTGGGACTGATACCTAATATTGATGAGGTTTAGCCAGACAACTGATATACAAATAGAAATACATGGTATCTTTTTTATCCATTCACAAGGAGGAAAAATGTTTTTAAAAAAAAAAAAAAAAAACACAGGAGGGCTGTACAGTGACTGATCACTGTGATAGCCAATCACAGTCTATCACAGTGATCATGTGGTCGAGAACTGAGATTCTCAGCTCCTGATTGATAGTATGAGACATAGGGCTGTCAATGACAGCTCAGTCTCTGTTCTGAAAGCACACTGTGCAGCACGCTCTCAGCACAAACACATACTATATACTCATATATGCTGCCCCACGGGCAGGGCTGATATCAGGGGAAGCAGTCCATACACATGTAGGGGGCCGGGAGCCCCAATGAAGGAGTTGTTGCTGCTGACCAGGGCCAGGACTAGAGTGGGCAGAAGTGGCACTTACCCTGGGTAGAAGATTATTATCTAGAGGCAGGGAACTCACAGCAAAGGCTTACCAGCTTTGCTTTCCTCTGGATCCAACAGCCGCCAAGATCACCTGTCCTGTTTACAGGGAGGGAGGGGATAATAGCTGTGGCTAGCAGAGTGAGCAGCGGGAGCAGCAGGACAATACAGGATTTCCTCCTCCTGTTCCGCTACCGAGAGTCTTCCTCTATGAGTCACTATCGCCATAACGGTGGGGGGGCAGCCTCAGAAGACAGCTGGCTGCAGCCCTTCTAGCTGTGGGTCTCCCTTTACTGGAGAAGGGTGGGCAGGTGGGTCTGGGTTGGGGTCTCCTCTGATCACTCCCCTGCAGTCCTACTAACTGTGGGTCTCCTCCTGGAGGGGGGTCTGTTTTGGGATCCCCACTGATCACCCCCCCGCAATCATCCTAGCTGGGGTCTCCTTATCCTGGAGAGGAGTGGGCAGAGGGGTCTGTGTTGGGGTTCCCTCTGCTTGCCCCACTGCAGTCCATTTAACTGGGAGCCTCCTTTAACTGCAGGGGGAGAGGGTTCCTGTATTTCTGGTGGGGGGGGGTCTCCCTATTTTTGTATTGCTGGATGGAGGGGGTCTTTTTATATTGCCCCCATGCACTCCTGCTCAGGGGTCTTCTTCTCCTGAAGGGGTCAGTATTCCTGGATGGGAGAGAGGGACCCCTCTGATCAATCCCCTGCACTCCTTGGTGATGGGGGATCTGTAAATATAGTGGGGAGTGAGGGGGGCTTATATAGAGTTAGGTGGGTGTCAGTGAGTCTTATATAGAGGAAGGCAATTGTCAGGAGTCTGATTTAGAGGTAGGTGTCAGGGGTCTTATATATATGTAAGTGGGTTTCAAGCGGTCTTATATAGAGGTATGTGTCAGGGGGTTTTATATAGAGGTTGGTAAGTGGCAGGGGGGTCATATATAGAGGTTGGTAGGTATTTGGAAGTTTTATATAATGGTCAGCGGGCCTTTTTTTCTGCCAGAACACCTTTACGGCACCTTTGGCATCTCTCTCTTCTCCGACCTGTCATGTAACATATTAGCCGGTAGAGGAACTTTTCTGCACAACTCACTTCCTCTATCGTCTTCTCTGTATAAGTGAGCCCTGGTGAGTCCTGCCCTCGATCCCTAGTGTGTGGGGTCCCAGCACTGCAGCTGCTTGTGGTGATCCGAGAGGCAGCTAGCATCCCCGCCTGCTGCCACTACTCTGACAGTTCTGATGGGCAGAGCTCTCCAATCCTCACTGTACTGTGCCGAGTTTAAAAGAAAAGAGCCCGAGCATACCATATACATTGGTGGATTTCCAGAAGAGGTAAGGGAGCTGTGAAAGAGGGGAGAGGGGAATAGCGTTCAGGAGAGTGAATGTGTGCAGAGAGAACTGCATAAGTGGGGTTTTGGGGAATTTGTACAGAGGAGAACTGAAAAGGAAAAAGGAAAAGGAAAATGGGGGGGGGGGGGTTGGGGGAGAATCTGTACAATGTAACGAGCTGGGGGGGATTTGTGCAAAGAGGAGAGTTTGGTGGGATTTTAGCAGAGGGGAGCTGAGGTGGGATTTTAGCAGAGAGGAGATGGGGGGGATTTTAGCAGAGAGGAGAGATGAGGGGGGCAATTTGTACACAGAGAAGAGCTGGGGGGGGGTCTAGCAGAGAGAAGTGAGGGGGTGTTATTTGTGCACAGAGGAGAGCTAAGGGGGAAAATTTAGCAGAGAGGAGAGCGGGGGGGGGGGATTTTAGCAGCGGGGGGGGGGAGTGATTTGTGGACAGAGGAGAGCAGGGGGAAGTCTAGTAGAGAGGAGAGGTAGGGGGGTAATTTGTGCAGAGTGGAGAGCTAGGGGGATTTTAGCAGAGAAGAGAACTGGGGGGGGGATTTTAGCAGAGAGGAGAGCTGGGGGGATTTTTAGCAGAGCGGAGAGATGGGGTAAGTTGTGCAGAGAGGAGAGGTGGGGGTAACTTGTGCAGAGGGGAGAGCTGGGGGGGGGTTAGCAGAGAGGAGATCTGGGGGGATTTTAGCAGAGAGGAGAGCTGGTAAAGGTTTTGCTGAGCGGAGAACTGGGAAAGTGTGTATGTGTGGGGGAATTTATGCAGATAGGGGAGCTGGGGGCAATTTTAGCAGAGAGGAAAGCAGGTGGGTGGAGATTTGTGCAGAGAGGAGAACTGGGAAAGGGGGAGATTTGTGCAGAAAGACCTGGGAAAGGGTGAGATTTCTGCAGAGAGGAGAACTGGGAAAGGGGGAGATTTGTGCAGAGAGGATAACTGGAGTATGTGAGTGTGTGTGTGTGTGTGGGGGGGTGTTATGCAGATAGGGGAGCTGGGGGCAATTTTAGCAGAGAGGAGATAATGAGAATGGGGGTGCAGAGGTGAGTTGTGGACTGGGGTTGTAAGCTGTAGTTGGAGGGGTGCAGAGGTGAGATTTTGAAAAGGGGGCAAAGGTGAATTGTGGATGGGGGGGTGCTAAGGTTAATTGTTGATAGGGATGCAGAGTTGAGCTGTGAACAGGGGAAAAAAATAGGTGAGCTGTGAATGAGGGTTGCACAGGCAAGCTGTGGATGGAGGACACAAAGGTAAACAAAGAGGTGTGCAGAGGTGAGAATTTGATGGTTACTTTGAGGGGGATACTTAAGGGAAGGAGGTTTTGCTTGGGGAAGACCAGGGAAATTTACTGTGGGACAGTAAAGCATACAGAGTTCAGTGACCAAAAGTATGACCAAAAGTATGTAATATATGGCACAGCATGCAGGGTGCAGTGGTGAGAATTTTGTAACATACCTTGTACATTACATATTCAAGAACTGCTATACTCTATATGCTGTGCTGTATGTTACACATCTTTTACAGTGTATGTTACATATTAATGGTATTCCTGAATTCTGTACAATGGGTTTTGCGTTACATACTCCTGAGCCTTGCATTGTGTATGCTGGACTGCATAATACATATGCTTTATTGCTGCACTCTGTGTGCTGGGCTATATGTTACATATCCCTGACCCCTGCACTCTGTACACAGGGCAATACGTTGCATATTTCTGAGCACAAGGGACACTTCACATTGAATGTTAGTACTGTCACTTTTGCTGATTTTTTTTTTCTGCGCCCTGTGTGATACACACTTCCAACTGCACAGTACACACTTCCGGGCCCTATGTGTTATGCACTCCTGAGTCCTGTACTTTAGGTGTTACATATTCCTCAATCATATGCCTATGTTCTTAGCCTTAACTTATTACTATTATTTGGTACTGCTGTACTTCTCTACCCTAAGGAAGGTGTGGTTGGGGGTGGAGTTTGGGACAGGTTTGGGTGTGGTTGGGGGCGGGTAGATGGCTCAGGAGGGAGAGTTACGTCACCTATTCTCTGAGAAAAAAAGCCCTGGTGTTCAGTAGGTATAGTGGTCGGTAGGCGTCAAAGGATCTTACAGTAAATAGAGGATGGTAGGTGTCAGGGGGTCTTATATAGAGGTCGGTAGGTGTCTGGAGTCTTATATAGGGGTCGGTAAGTGTCAGGGGGACTTATATAGAGGTCATTGTGTTGGAGGGTCTTATATAGAGGTCAGTATCTCGGGGGTCTTATATAGAGGTTGGTAGTTGTCAGGGTTTTTTTTATAGAGATAGGTAGGTGTCTGGGGCATTGAAAGGGTAGTGCAGTTCGTGTTAGTGTAGGGTCCTGCTCAAAACAGTCTACCTTGTCATGGTGGCAGGCTTCATATTATTTGGCCAAGATATAACTCCTTACTGTTAACTCTTTAAAGCACTGATGACTTGGAATTCACTTCATTTTCATATATTAAGTTGTAAGAGTGTTAAAATAAAAGTGGGTGCACTAAAAGGACTTGGTGGGATGGCCAGTGGGCGGATTCGGTGGGACGGCTAGTGAATAGGCCAGGGGGAATGTTGGTGGTTAGGCCCAGGCTGAAAGCTGTGTAAGTGGTCTCAAATTTCTGATGGCTGCCCTGCCCTTGGGTGAAGACCTACTTCTGTGAAGCTGCGAATATGTGCATCCTCGCACACTGGATTGGCCAAAAGCATTGATGTTTATTGTAAAAATCATCCACAAACATGGCAAAGCCTGCCCCCGCCTTAGGAACACCCCTCTAACGCGTATCACCCAATCAGGGCTTGTACACAGAAAAAAAAAAAAACGACAGATGATATATTTCTTCTCAAATCAATGCCTTTATATAAAATAAATATATAAGAAATTAACCAGACTTACATTATGTACCTTCAGCTTTGCAGGTAGAAACTGGAAGATGTGGAAAACTACTAACAGAAGTCTATTATCCAGAATAGTTAATTAGATACTATTGAAGTCAAATTGAGGCACTTCGTTGACATGTCTCAAAATTTCTATATATTTATCTGAAAAATATCAGGAACCTTGGACTAGAAAAGTGTTTTGTACCTTAGCTTTAACAGGGGTCATGTATTTAGGTTCTGGAGGAGGTTTTATGTAACTCCTGTTTTTCTGTTCCATGTATACTGTTAGGTCCCATGGTGACAAATGCACTGGGAGACCTGGCACAAGGTAATCAATGTATGCGTGTAGCCATAACTCACTCAAAGAACAATCTCTAAAAGACACAATAGGTGTTTTATCTTTACAGGCCATTCGATTTTAACAATGTGCTCTGTAACAAAGCACAAAAACACAGCCAAGTACAATGATCATTTTTTCAACACCATATAAACCTTTTTTTATTTCCTGGCGTCTAGCTTCTACCTATGAAAAATGCACCTGCTTCTTTTCTTGCCTCTGCAGAATGACCTTGACCTTTCCAGATTTCTTTATCTGATCGGGGCAGAACACCCTCCAATCAAAGAATGAGACTTCAGTTACAATACTATGGAGTGGAGTATGGAGCCAAGATTTGTAGCCATCTTCTTATCAATCAATGCAATAACAATGTAGCTATTCATTCTCTATCTTGATGATAAGCTCCCCCTTCATGATTTAAGTTGTAATGATGCAAGAAGCATATGAGTATCTGTCTTAGACATTTGAGAAGGTTCTGAATCACTGCAACATTTGTTTAACTGTCTTCATAAGCAGGAAGCAGATGGAGTAAAAAGGCAAATGAGAGTTTCAAAACCAAAATTGCTCTTGCCCAAGATTCATCTTACTTCACCACTTGACCACTTGAGGCTTCAGTACAGGGACAGGTTCACTCAGCGCCCTGAGCACGGATGTAAAACTGAACCCTCTCCCCCACTCCTAGTGCATGTTGTAAAATGGGTGTACCGCCTTGTGCTTATTTACTGCCCCCTTCACCCCAGCTGTCCATGGTTTGCACTGGACAATTATGGCCATTTTCTTGATTTTTACATCTGTAGCTGTCAAAGTAGACATAAAGCTACAGCCTGACCCTGTTTACTTATCACTGTTTTAGAACGTAGAAGCAGTAAGAAGGCCCCACCTACTGTTGCGCCCTGGGCAGTGTCCAATCCTGCCCACCCCTTGTCCTGGCCCTCATAGGCATGGCTCTTACTCACATTTTTTTTTTGACACTTTGGTTTTTAAGGTAGGTAAGACAAGATGTTCTAATCTTTAAAAATATTAGATCCACAAATTGCATTAGCCCCACAACATTCAATGGTTACAACCCAATGTGAGATCATACATAACTGGCAGCCCAGACTTCATGGAAGTCAATGCTAAGAAGTCAGAAAACCATTGATCATCCTGCTCATGTCAAATGACAGTTTGTTTAATCTATGCAATGGTCCCACAGTGTCAAAGATCATGTGTCAGAAGGTAAAAAAGCTTTTTCTTATAAAACAAAATGATTCCTAAAAGAACTATGACAAATATTGGAACAGAAGATCAAATCCTAAATATCTGACCAAGGAAAGGACAAAAAGTTATGATAATGGTAACATATTTTACAAACAAATTTCTTCCAAGGTGATAATCATTAGTTAAAAAAAATGTGTAATGCCGCGTACACACAGCCGGACTTGCCAACGGGCTAAACTCCGGCGGCATTTCTGACGGAAAGATTTAGAACATGTTCTATATCTGAGTCCATTGGAAATGCCGACAGAAAAAGTCATACACACGGTCGGAACGTCCGACCGAAAGCTCCCATCTGACTTTTTCTGTCAGGAAGTCCGGCCGTATGTATGAGGCATAACTGCTGGAGTAGTTCCTTTCAATGGTTTTTATTGAAGTTTTTAGAAAAGAATATGTTTTACAACATAAAAGGAAGGGAGAAAAGTGATATACACATTCAGGTTGTATACAATCCGGTGATATACATTCTCAGAAATTTTCATTTAGTTAATTAGTTGTTCAAGAGGCATGTAAACATTTAACATAAGCAGAGTATGTTCACTGTGCGTTGTGTTTTTCTTGTTTTCATTAGTCAAACGTTAATAGAAACAGAACCATCAATAAAAACATTAACTTTTGGACCATATTGACCATTGTTTATCAAATTTTTTGCATTGTAAAGAGTTTATTGCTAAGAGGCGCTCGAAAGTGTAATTTCTATGAACTGCTTTGGTTATGTCTGATAGGTTAATGGCATTGGTGGATTTCCAATTTCGTAATATCGTTAAGCGTGTTTCAAGCAAAATATGAGTTACGACTGGTCTAAAGTCTATATGATATTTTTCTATGTTCAGGTGCAATATTGCCAGCGCTGGGTCTGGTTGAGATATTACTCCCGTTAACGTGGAAATCAATTTAAACACTTGGTTCCAAATGCATTTAACAGCAGGACAACACCAAAGCATATGCAGTAAATTGCCTATTTGCCCACAGGCTCTCCAGCAATTTGGGGATGTTCCCGGGAAGAATTTCGCTATTCTATATGGGGTGTAGTGCCATCTATTGGCCATTTTAATAGTTAGTTCCCAATGCTTAATGCAGTGGGAAGCCTTGTGTATTGCTCTAAAGGCTTGTTGCCACTGTTCATCTGAGGCTGATATACCTAGTTCTTCTTCCCATTTCTTCATTGCAGTAGTTTTGGTAAATGTGAGTTTATCTTTGGTGATATTATAGAAGAAAGATATTCCTTTTGTATGTTGTTCGGTTGTGGTGTAAAATTTCCAAATATTGCTCGGAAGGTGTATGGTAGGTGTAGGCTTAGATTTAAGGAAGTTTACAATTCTTACGCACGTAAACTGTGAATTCTTTGGAAGATGGTATTGTGTCATGAGTTGCTCCACCGATTTGGGATGTGTGCCATTATATAGGTCTGATATGTGTAGTATGCCCTTTCTTGACAGGTCTTTGATTGTCAGCATTGGGATTTTTGTTTCCAAGAACGATAAGGGTATATTATACTGTATGTCTTGTTTGTCTTTATACGTATGTTCCCGTATAACTCTCCACGCCTTTAACGAGATTTGCGTAGTAGGAGGCAGTTTTTTTGTGTCCCACGGTATCCACCCGTCTGTCATGAGTAGTAGGGGTAGATTGTTCATTGGTGCTGTCGTTTTTTCAATGTCCACCCATAATGGTGTGTCAGTTGTTTGAAACCAGTGTTTGATTTGGTCAAGGCGTACTGCCCAATAGTAGTCGTGTATGTCCACTAAACCTGCTCCGCCCGCTTGCTTATGTGATGTGAGATTATTTCGTGAACATCTAGCTTTTTTTCCTTTCCATATGTATTTCCAAGCAATATTCGCTATATTTTTTAATAGGTGTTGAGGGATAGACAGTGGTAGAGAGCGGAATATGTATAGTATTTGTGGCAATAACATCATTTTGTAAGCTGTAATTCTGCCTAACCAAGATACTTCGCTGTTGGACATGTTTTTGGTTTGGGCTTCCAGTTTGTTAATGAGTGGTAATACATTGGCTTTTATTATTGTGGATATTTTATTTGTGAGTGTGATTCCCAGATATGTGATATTTCCTTTACTCCACATATATGGTAATTTTGCTTGTAGCGATTTTCGGGTATTTGGTGAGATACCCATGTCTAATATGAGAGATTTAGTAAAGTTGACTTTATAGTATGATATCTCTCCAAAAGCTATGAGGATTTTATGGGCCTGTATTAAAGATATGGAGGGTTTAGTAAGTAGCAGGATTACATCGTCTGCGAATAGATTAATGGTATGTTTTACTGACCCAAACTGGAAGCCTGTTATCAAAGGGTGGGAGCGTATGGATTCAGCTAACGGCTCTATCATCAAATTAAAAATTGCAGGAGATAGGGGGCACCCCTGTCGGGTTCCATTCTTGATCTGGAAGGTTGCGGATAGGAACCCTGCAGAGTACACCTGTGCTGACGGGCAAGAGTATAATGCCATAATAGCTTGCAGAATTGGGCCTTTGAATCCAAACTTCCGCAATGTTTGTTCCATATATGTCCAGTGGACCCTATCGAACGCCTTCTCTGCGTCAATGGATAGCAGCAGAGAAGGCGTTCGAGTCTTTTCAGCATGGTTTATCACATTAATAATCCTTCTAGTGGCGTCCGAAGTTTGTCTCCCTCTCACAAAGCCCATCTGGTCTCTCGTAATGAGATTAGGTAATATGCGTGTTAGTCGCTTAGCTAGTAGTTTCACGTATACTTTTGTGTCGGAGTTCAGCAGTGATATGGGTCGGAAGTTAGCTGGTGTGTTAGGTTCCTTACCCGGTTTTGGTAGAGTCACTATATGTGCTTTTAGCATTTCCTGTGGAAAGGAGGCAACCTCAGCAGCTTTATTGAAGATTTTTGTCATGTGTGGAGATAGAATATTGGTAAACATTTTGAAGTATTCATTAGAGAATCCGTCCGGGCCTGGGGATTTCCCATTTGGAAGTGTATGTATTGTCATTTCAATTTCTCTGTGTGTTATCGGAGCATTTAAGTGTTCTAAGTGATCGTCAGAGAGGGCTGGAAGGTTTAGGTGCTCCAGAAAAGAATTTATTTTGTCTATAGTTGGGTGTGGTGTATGTGCATCTTCGTGTAAATTGTATAGTGAGCTATAGTATGTAGCAAATTGGTTCGCTATCTCTTGTGGATTTGTGATTCTGTGTGTTAGCGTAGGGTGTTGGATGTATGCTATTCTAGTTCTGGTGCGTGCCGCTTTCAGTCTATTCGCTAGGTATTTACCTGCCCTGTTAGCATTGGTATAGTAGTTTTGTCGTAGGTATTTTAAGTGTTTGTCATATTGTTGAGTTAGGAGCGTTCTGAGTTGTTCTCTAAGAGAATTGAGTTTGTCGATAAGTGCTGTGGATGGGGATATTTTGTTTTGAGTTTCTATAAGGTGTATGTCTGCAATAATAGTGTTCAGCTGCTGAGTTCGCCTCCTTTTTTCTCTAGTTCCCAATTGGATCAGGATTCCTCTCATAAAGGCCTTGTGAGCGCTCCATACAACAAATGGATCATCCACAGAGCCCTCATTTTCTGAAAAGAAATTTTGTATATGTTGGGAGATTATTTTGTGATATTTATTATCTTGGAATAGTCTGGTGTTGCAACGCCAGATGGGTGGTGAGGAGGAGACTCCCTTCTCTACAATAGACAGGGAAATGGCTGCATGGTCAGTCCATGTAATTTCATGTATTTTAGACACGTTCACGTTTTGCAGGAGCCATTTATCTGTTAAAAACATGTCTATTCTGGAGTAAGAAGAGTGCCTGTTGGAAAAAAAGGTATAGTCCCTTTCCGAGGCGTGTAAGCATCTCCATATGTCGTATAGTTCCTCTTGGTGGAGTATAGACTGAAGGGATAGGGTTCCTTTTGACTGGCCTGATGATGTGTCCAGTGTCGGATCTGAGGTTATGTTGAAGTCCCCGCATATTAATAGGTTACCATATTTCATGGAATTTGCTTTGTGTAGGACTTTTTTGATGAATCTGGCTTGGCGTGTATTCGGAGCATACAGTGTGATCACTGTGTATGGTTTGGAATTAATGTCTCCTGTGAAGATGATGTACCTGCCTCCAGCGTCAGTAAAGACATCTTTAGGTTGTATGGATAGCGAGTCCTTGAAAGCCATTAGGACACCTCCTTTTTTGCTATTTGGTGTATTAGCCATGTATATGATTGGGTAGTTTTTGTGCTTACATTGAGGAGCATTATGTAATTGGAAGTGGGTTTCCTGGACACAAAGAATGTCCGCTTTGTGTGTGCTAGCTTCCTTCCACAAGGAGAATCGTTTAGCTGGGTGATTTAGTCCCCGGGTATTAATTGAAAGGCATGTTATCGTCATTGTGAAAGGTACTTGTGGTTTTGTGGGGTGATGTAGTAGATGTACTCACTGCGCCCGGTTGAGGGGGAGATCCTTGTGGGTTGATGATGAAAGGTAGGTCTTTTCATTTCTTCGTGTGTCTTGACTGGTCCGTTACTTTCGTGGATAAAACTGTGTATATCAAAAACAAACGGTGCAGAAAAACAAGGAGAAAAAAAACAGAAAGTCAACAGGGGTTTGATAAGAAATGGATCCATGAATTGATCCCTGTGCAGTTGTAACTGCTACTGGTTGACTGGGGTGTAGGTAAGAGTTAATCCTAAGCTCTTCCCTGGAGATAAACTGAATTATATCTGTGTGGAGTGTTATGAGCTTCCACCATTGCTTTTCTTGGATGAGCGCTTGTATGAGACGGTTTGCCACTCGTTCTGTATAGGGGTCAGTCCCTGAGGTTGCGCATGTTGTGCTGGTTGGTCAGATATTATGCCCCAGTTCCTTAAAGCCTTAAGTCCCTCTTCTAAGGTAGACACCGAGATGGTTTGGCCATTGTGAGTGATCGACAGGGTAGCAGGGTACTTCCATTTGTGCAAGATATTGTGGTTTCTCAGGGCTTTTGTGATGGTCAATAAATTTCTGCGGCGTTGCAGAGTGTGTCTAGACAAGTCAGGCAGCACTCTGATGGCGGCATACTGTTGTGGAATATTTTCCTGTTTGCGGGAAACTTGCAGAATACGATCTTTTATGTGGTAGTAGTGTATTCTCATTAAGACATCTCTAGGTGTGTCATCTGGGAGGAACGATGGTTTAGGTACCCTGTGGATCCTGTCCACTAGAAGGTCTGATGCAGTTGCCTCAGGTATTAAAGTGGAAAAAAAGGCCTGGGCATATTGCAGAAGCTGAGAAGGGGGGACAGATTCTGGAACCCCCCTCATTTTGAGGTTGTTCCTCCTGGATCTGTCCTCGAGGTCTGCTATTTTATCTTTTAGCCATAAGATGTCTTCCCCTTGTGCTGAGTGCGCTTCTACCATAACATTATAAGATGAGGTGTACTCCTCCATCTTGTGTTCTACCTGATTCACTCTGCGGCCTAGCGTCTGCACTTCCCTCTGGCATTCAGTGATTCCTCTCATCAGATCTGTCTGCAGTGAGGAGCGCAGGGACAGCAGCATATCTTTCATTAATGTATCTGACACTGGCCTATCTGCTGTGGGGAAATCTGTGATAGGATCCCGGCCCTTAACGCTCTGGCCTGTAGTACTGGAAGGCCCGCTTACCTCCATGGCCGGATCGGCCTGTGATCTGACTGGTGAGTCCCTCCGCTGCCGCGATTTTGCCGGGCTGCGTGTTGTGGGGGTAGAGGGGCCCGAGGATTGTTCGCTGGGAGGGTTGGTCAGGCAGGAGGAAGCCGCTGATGCCTCCGCTCCGCTGTTCCGTCCGGATCCCTGGTCCGGCCTGTCAGTTCTGGCGCCGCCGCCATTTTGCTGAGGCCCGCGCGAGGCATAATAGCTTGTCATCTTCTGCGGCTGCTGTGGTGTTTTTCGGTGCCGTGGCATCTTTTTCTTGATCCGCGGGGATTGGGCACTCAGATGGCAGTGTTTGGAGCCGTGGATGGTGCTGGTGGGCTCTGATGCTGGCGGATTATCTCCGGTGGGCGAGCGGAGCTCCTGGGCTAAGCGTCCATCTTGGAGTCCGGTCGCCACGCCCCATAACTGCTGGAGTAGTTGATGTGCAGAAAACTCAAAAGAATATAGAGGAAAGGTCTTAAAAAGTAATACTCTTTATTTATTAAGTCAAATACAGTCTGTGTATAATTTAAAATGAAACCCTGCATAGCATTGTAAACACTGTTTCAAACCATAGTTACTGAAGAGAGAACCTTTCTACCTTTGCCTACTGGAGAACATATACTGGGCTAGAATTAGTATTTCAGTTCACCTTTATCCTCACCAGGTTGTGTACATGTTCCCACAAATATAATATTAAAGTAATTCTGTTAAGAAGCAAAATGCTTTTGTGATTAGTTTCCCTGTGACAGCAAACATTCCTCCTTGGGAAGTGACTGTATCAAAAATAGAAAAGTTGAATAAAGCCTCCTTGAGCCACATCATGTAACAAAGCTGGATACTGACAGGACTGTTTTTATCACTGTGCACAGCATGAATACCTGAGAACAAAATATACCTCATGCTATATTCCCACCACCTGCCTCCTACAGTACTGCTGGCATTGATGGACATGGCATGGCACATAGCCCTATCCTAATACACAAGGAAATGCTCAGTTCTAGATGGTGGAAAATTTTGTAGTCATCACCTCCTCCACTACAGATAGCTAAAATACTAAAGAATATTAAAAAATCAGACCCTAATCTGGACACTTACTATTAATGAAGCATGCCAGCAGATCCTGACAGTGATGGTGTCATAAAGACTAATGTAGCTGCTCAGGTGTAACTGTACAGCTAGTGTTATATTAGCAGAGTACAGAATTTTTGTTTTGTTTTTTTGGTGCATGGAGGTCCATGGTATCTAGCCTCCAGAAACTGCAATTCTGTTAACAGATGTGATTACAATAGGAAGAGGATGGTGGTATTAGAGCTGCACGATTCTGGCTAAAATGAGAATCACGATTTTTTTGCTTAGAGGATAGATCACGATTCTCTCACGATTCTCGCGGCGTAACATCATCTTTCACATTAAAACAAAAAAAATTGCGCTAACTTTACTGTTTCTTTTTTTTTATTTATTGAAGTGTATTTTTTCCCAAAAAATTGCATTTGAAAGACTGCTGGGCAAATACAGTGCGACATAAAATATTGCAGCAATTGCCATTTTATTCCATATTATAAAATATTATAATAAATAAATATATATATATATATATATATTTTATCTCTAATGTTTGGGGGTTCCAAGTAATTTTTTTTAGCAAAAAATATTGATATTAACTTAAGAAAGAAGTGTCAGAAAAAGATTTAGACTTTAAGTGGTTAAACTTCCTGCATTTACACTTGTTTAAAGCTTGGCAGATTGCCCAGGTTATTTGTTTACACAGAGAAGTTCTATCCCTTTGATCTAAGAAGGAAGTTAGATACAATGTTTCAAGTTCTAAACTTGGCAGAATGCCTGGATGTTTTCTTTTGACAGCTGAGTGAGCAGATAATCTCTCCACTTGTTTATATGAAAGAATCGTCAAACTCAGCAGGAGAGATCGTCAGGGGAGGTGAATCGAGATCACGATTTTTTAACGATTAATTGTGCAGCTCTAGGTGGTATCACCCAAATCTCTGGAAAGCTTAGTGGTTAACATTCAGGTTGGTATTCCACCTTCGACCCTGACCTACATAGCTGACCTACAAATTTGTACCCTGCTATAAATTCTTTTATACTTTGTCAGGGAACAGATTTTAATACCTCTGCAGTTAAAGAAAAACAGATTGACCCATTCTATTTAGCCACAGGTGACAAAGTAATCTGTTGGCACTAGCTCAAGAGGCAAAAAGTAATCGGAAAAATATTCTCACTGTATATCCATAATATGGTAGCACTTCCCTTTGCAAAAAAAAGGGAATGTCCTTATAATATTTACTGCTTGCTTAGATGCAGCCTTTAAGAAGTAATAAGTTGTCTCCTATAGATATTTACATCTTTCAGCAATTTAAAAAGTTTGAAGCAATATTTTGCACTGCAGTATCTGGTGTATTCTCTGTTGAAACTTATGGAGAGTACAAGAACTTTCAGCTTGCCTTAGCCATGCCAAGGATGGAAGGAACCCTTCAGACAAGTTAGACTCAGCAGGATCAAACCTATTCATTTTTTCACTGAAACTGGAGAAAAACATTTTATATTACTTTCATCCTTAATAGCTAGCGTAAAGTCAGTGATAGGCAATGTCACACTTCTTAATTTCAGCTATAGCCAACACTGCACACACAGGACATTGTACATTGCAAATAGACTGCTGGTTCAGTCATAGCAAAACATTGAGTGTAATCTGAGTGGGGGTACAGTACAATGTTTACTTCAGTAGAGTAAAATCTATGGATTTTGGTTCCATGTACAGTAAAAACGTTTTTGAAAAACATTCAGCTGGTGTGTTTCATCCTGCAATCATTGAGAATCCACTCCTGGTCCTATGCGGATACCTGTATCCACCTGCCTGGCAGGATTTCATAGAGCTCTTAGTAGGACATACTGCTTGAAGATAATCAGACCGGATCCTTCTCTGTGACATGAACATCCTCTGCATGGACAGACAAGGTGGGGGTCTGGCCACAAAGGTGCTGGTGATCTTTCCAGTCCTTAAGCAAACAAAAAAACAATGACTGATTCCAAAGTCAAACGTCAAACTAAATGAACTAGAATGAACATGAACATTTCCATCGTAAATCAGTACAGCCAAATTAAATATTTACTGGTAAAACTTGGGTAACCTTAAAAAAAATCATGTTAGTACTAAGGCATGTATTTTAAAGGTTTCTTTTGCTATAGCATATCCCGTATAATAATAACAATAATAATATCATGAAACAGATGCGTTTTTTTCCCCCAAAAAAACTACCATGATGGACTGTCATACATCTTCCCTCCTCTTCCTGTTATATGACTGTCTACCATTGCCCAACTGCTTTCTCAGAACAAGAAAGCTGGACTGGTTCTGACATTTGCACCATATGGACTAGCTGCACCATTATCCAGAAGCATCTTTGTAGGAAACAAAATGACAGTTGTATAATGTAAAGTTTAACATTCTTACTGAAATTAATTGCTTCATGGGATTTTTAAAGATTTAATGTAGAAGAGCTAAAATGCTTAGTCTTGCAAAATGAATACTCATTTGATTCCCTGTTTTTCATACAGCTAATTGCACATGACTCAGGTACTAGGGGTGTCGAAAATAATCATATAATCGATGCATCGCGATTGAGCCTTAAACGATTCTGTATTGCATCGATGCAGAGAATGGCTAATTCGAGACTGCATCAATGACATCATCCCGGCGCACCCCTGTCAGAGTCCTCCCCTTCCTCCATTCCTAAAAGTGTATGCGTGAATACACAGAGCGGGGATCTCCTGCTGTAACAGGGAGCTTGGATCTGAAATGACCGGCGGCAGCTGTAACAAAGTCTCGCCTCGCAGACCGGCTCCTATGATAGACAGCACACTGATCCAGTGCTGGGGAAATTGAATCAGTGTGACGTGTATCACAGGAGCTGGTCTAGGAGGCGGGACTTTGTCAACAGCGGCCACCAGGCATTTTGGATCCAAGCTCTGTGTTACAGCAGGAGATCCCTGCTCTGTGTGATCCGGGCACTGGTAGGCTGCACTAATGGGCATTGATGGGCTGCATTTGATGGGCACTGGTTGGGCTGCATTGATGGGCACTGGTGAGGCTGCATTGATGGGCACTGGTAAAGCTGTGTTTGATGGGCACTGATAAGGTTGTATTGATGGACCTTGATTAGGCCGCACTGATAGGCTGCATTGATGGGCACTGATGGCCACTGATGAGGCTGCACTGATAGGGTGCATTGATGGGCACTGGTAGGCTGCACTGATGGCCACTGATGAGCTGCATTGACGGAGTTGCACTGATGGGCACTAATAGGCTGCATCGATGGGCACTGATAGGCTGCACTGATGGCCACTGATGAGGCTGCACTGATGGCCACTGATAAGCAGCACTGATATTGCTGCACTGATGGGCACAGATAAGGCTGCACTGATGCACTGCGGAATCTAATTTAATCGAAGCGCTGACAGGATAATTGTAATCCAATCGAGAGACCAGTGAAGATGCGCAGCTCTATCTGGTACACTATACAGACCCATCTCTTCCCCAGTATATCATTATATCACGCCTGTGAATTTTTGCCTATATCTACTAGAATAATGTAAAATATGCAGCTGAGTGTTTCTGCCCTTTATAAATTGTCAGTGCTCTTTGCATTGCATCACTGAATAAGCTCAATTAGAATTCCTGTGATTCTTTTATCATGCAAATGTCTCGCGCAATGGCACACATACTATATCCAGCAACTAGGCTCATAGATAGATGTATGCAAGATTAATCTTACCTTGCGCTGGCAGAAGATGGAGCAGTAATTGACTTTGTGGCAGCCTGTACATTCATTAAGAGCTTCTCTTCCACAGTTAACACAGGACTGCTAAATACAGAGCAAGCCAAAAACAGTGTTAGAATGCCAAATATATAATGTTATATGGACGTCTTAAAACCATCATACCTATGCCTACTTTAATGGAGTACAAACACCACCCAGCAGCCCAACTGTGGGTAGTAAGTTTCATTGGGGTTGATTTACTAAAGACAAATAGACTGTGCACTTTTCAAGTGCAGTTGCACGCTGCAAGATCATTTGCTCCATGGCTTGGTAAATGAGCAGAAGCTCTGCTGACTTCCATCATCAAATCATGTGTAAGCAAAAATTATGTTTTCCTTTTCATTTTCCTTGCATGTGATTGGGTAATCTTTGCAAAGTGAAGCTTTACCTCATTTACTAAGCTCTGGTGCAACTGTACTTGCAGAGTGCAGTCTATTTGCCTTTAGTAAATAAACCCCATAGTTTCATAAACTCTAAACCAATCCGATCAGGTGGGTAATATAGTTCTGTCTTTTGTCAGCATACTTTAGTAATATCTATAGGTTAATACTTGGTCATCTGTCTTCCCACTATTCTAAATAAATAAATAATCACAATCTAAAATTTCCAATAGCATGGCCAAGACTGTAGCGTAGCCCCAAACATAATTTTCAGCTTTTGGGGAACCCTTAATAAAAGCAATCCTTTGGGTTGGTGGCCATACAGACAGCAACAAAAATCAATTGTGTCCTGCAGCTAGCTTTACCAAGTGGCACTGGCCCTGAAATTATGCAGGCAACATCAGCCACAGCTCCAGGAACCCCTGGCAACTTGTGGAGGAACCCTAAGCTTCCACTGACTCCTGGTTAAAACATGGCTGCTGTAGAGGTTTTATCTTCTAATTTCAGTTGTTGAACTTATTCCTCACCTCTCCTTCCTATACCACACACCTGTTACCTTGAAAATTCCCTGTGTTAGGCTCTACTGATACTTCAGCACAGGCCTGGATCTAGCCTGTCTAATCTGAGGTGCAAAAAAACTCAGTGGGGCATACTCTCAACTGGTGCATGGGAGCTGCAGTGCATTCCCCAGTGGTGGACTGGGAGCTTGTATTAGTACCTGGGTCACGGGCAGCAGTGGCTGATTTGCAAACCAAAAAAAAATAGGATTTTTATAACAGCTTACCTGTAAAATCCTTTTCTTTGAAGTACATCACAGGACACAGATCCACCATAAAAAGTGCACTCCCTATATAACCCCTCCCACTACTGGGAATACCTCACTTTTGTAGCAAAGCAATACACATGTATACCAAAGAAGGGAGGGACCTCTGTGTCCCGTGATGTACTTCAAAGAAAAGGATTTTACAGGTAAGCTGTTCTAAAAATCCTATTTTCTCATCGTACATCACGGGACACAGAGCCATAGTAGTTACTATGTGAGATGTCCCATAGCAATGCCAACTGAAGGGAGGGAGACACAACAAAGTAGGGCACCAAGAGACTAGAGGACTTATACTGCAGCACACTGCGCCCAAAAGCGATATCCTCATGACCTTTTACATCTACGTCATAGAATCTGGTAAATGTATGGACTGAAGACCAAGTTGCGGCCTTGCAGATCTGAGCCATGGAGGCTTGGTGATGCACTGCCCAAGAAGCACTAACAGCCCTGGTGGAGTGCGCTTTAATATGAAAAGGATGAATTTTCTTCTTTAAACCATAAGCTTGAACAATCACTTGACTAAGCCATTTAGAAATAGTAGATTTCGACGTTGCCTGTCCTCTTTTAGGACCGTCTGGCAACACAAACAAAACATCTGTTTTACAAATCTGAGCGGTCACTTTCAAATAGACCTTGACTGCTCTCACCAAATCAAGAGAATGTAGTTACCTCTCTTCCACAGAACGAGGTTCTGGAAAAAATGAAGGCAGAACAATATCCTGGTTTAAATGAAAACCTGACACTACCTTCGGTAGGAATTTAGGATGAGGTCGCAATACAACTTTATCCTTATGAATAATCAAATATGGCTCCTTACAAAAAAGAACAGCCAATTCTGATACTCTTCTTGCAGAAGACATGGCAACCAAGAAAATTATTTTCCTTGTCAAGAGGACTAAGGGAATATCTCATATTGGCTCAAAAGGCTGTTTTTGTAATGCTGACAGGACTAAATTTAAGTCCCAAGGGTTCAGGGGTGACCTCACTGGAGGATTAATCCATGTTATCCCCTGAATAAAGTTACAAACCAGAGTTTGAAGCAAGTTCTCATTGAAAAAACACAGATAAGGCCGACACCTGGCCTTTGATAGTACTCAAGGCCAGCTTCATTTCTAATCCCATCTGTAGGAGTTCAAGGATCCTACCTATGACATATTTCCTGGGGTGCCAACCCCTGGATTCACACCAGGAGACATATGCCTTCCAGACTCTATAGTATATGACTCTGGAGGCCGGCTTCCAAGCATTAACCAAAGTAGAAACTACTGAAGCTGACAACCTACGGTGTTTCAGAATATGGGTCTCAATAGCCAAACCGTTAAATTTAGCGTTTGTAGGGTAGGATGGAATACTGGACCTTGCGAGAGAAGGTCTGTCCACAGTGGTAGGGTCCAAGGGTCCTCTTTATGATCTCGACAAACCAAGATCTCCTGGGCCACAAGAATCACCTCCTTCCCTTCTTGCTTGATCCTGCGCAGAAGGCGCAGATGCAGCAGAACAGGAGGGAATGCATAGATCAGTGAAGACTGAACCCATGGAAAAACCAAGGCATCTGTTTCGTATGCCAACGGATGCCTTGTCCTTGACACAAAGTTGTCGATCCTGTTGTTGAACCTGGTTGCAAACAGATCCATGTCTGGAACTCCCCATCTTTGACATATTGACAGAAAGATGTCGGGGTAAAGGGACCATTCTCCAGGGAACAATTGTTGGCGACTCAAGTAGTCCGCCTGCAAATTCTCTATTCCTGGAATGAAAATTGCTGATAGGCAAGGAATGTTGTTTTCTGCCCAAGATAGAATATGATTCACCTCTCTCTCGGCCGCACGATTTCTCGTGCCCCCTTGGTGATTGATATAGGCCACTGCTGTGGCATTGTCGGATTGGATCCTGATAGGACAATTCTGTAGTCTGAGCGTCCAGGCCTCTAGGGCCAGGCGTACTGCCCGAATCTCTAGAATATTGATGGACAAGGTCCTCTCTGACCATTTCCATTGGACAGACGCTTTTTCCAGGACTGCTCCCCAGCCCAGAAGGTGGCATCTGTTGTTACCACCTTCCAGGTGACTGGTAGAAAGGATTTTCCTTTTTGAAGATTCCTGGACATCAACCACCAATTGAGGCTCTGGTGCACTTCGGGGGATAAATGCATTGGGAAGTCCAGAGCTTGGACCTTCTTGTTCCAAGTTGACAGGATACTGTTTTGCAGCAGTCTTGAATGAAACTGCGCATAAGGAACCGCCTTCAAAGAAACCACCATCTTTCCCAATAACTTCATGCAGAGTCGAATAGAAGGATTCTTCTTTGTTTTGACCAACTGAATCAGTTCCTTTATGGAATTGATCCTTTCCTGGGGCAAAAACAGCTTCTTCTGAACTGTATCTATGATCAGCCCCAAGTACTGCAATCTCTTTGATGGTTTTAAGGAGGATTTATCTAGGTTAAGAATCCAACCTAGGGATTCCAGGTAGCTGACTGCGGTGACCAAACTTTGGTTTAAGCGGGCTACCGACTGATCTATCAAGAGTAGATCGTCTAAGTAGGCTAGTATGGTTATACCTTGAGCCTTTAACCTGGCTAAAGGAGGAGCCAGGACCTTTGTAAATACTCGAGGTGCAGTAGCTAGACCGAAAGGCAGGGCTACAAACTGAAAATTAAGATTTTCTACCTCAAAGCGTAGAAATTTCTGGTGAGCGGGGAAATAAGGGATTTTTTGTACTCACCATAAAATCCTTTTCTCTGAAGTTCATTGACGGACACAGCTCCTTTAATTCTTGACCTTAGGTTATCATGCCACCTTCAGGAGAGGACTAGGCAGAACATGTAAAACATGTAAAAACAGCAAGACTGCACAGCACTGCCCAGGGGGCAGTCCCTCTGGCTATAACCCCTCACCCTGCTTCCTGCAGCTCAGTTCATCAAAAAGCAGTACAAACATAAATAGGAGGGGTGGGTGCTGTGTCCGTCAATGAACTTCAGAGAAAAGGATTTTACAGCGAGTATAAAAATCCCATTTTCTCTTTCATTCATTGACGGACACAGCTCCTTTAATTCTTGACCTTAAAGGGGTTGTAAAGGTAAAAATTTTTTCACCTTAATGCATTCTATGCATTAAGGTGAAAAAACTTTTGACAGTACCGCCGCCCCCAGCCCCCCTGTTTTACTTACCTGACGCCTCGAATCTTCGCTCCTCGTCCTCGTCAGCTTCATTGCAGCTCAGCCTGGTCGCTGATTGGCTGCAGTGGATGGATTGAAAGCAGCGCAGCCATTGGCTCGCGCTGCTGTCAATCACATCCGATGACGCGGCGCGCCGGGGGGCGGGGCCGAGTGATACAGTGAGCGGCTATAGCCGCCGGCTGTATCACGGGAGCGCGCCCGCAAGCACTCACCACCGTGCGAGGGAGCTCGCATGAAGGTGGTAAATGCTTGCGGGGAGGAGCTGAAACAGCCGCCGAGGGACCCCAGAAGACCAGGTTCGGGGCCACTCTGTGCAGAACGAGCTGCACAGTGAAGGTAAGTATAACATGTTTGTTATTTTAAAAAAAAAAAAAAAACATCTTTACAACCCCTTTAAGGACGTCCCCAAGCAGTGTCAAAAAACGAGGGGTGGAAACAGCAAAACATAACTTCACCCACAACAAAAGGAACAACCGCAACAGAGGAGTTGCCATCTTAAACGGCCGCCATCAAAACCTGCGGCCACCTTATGCATCAAAAAGATGCGTTCACAACAAACTTGCAACTTAAAGAAAGTGTAAATTGAAACCTTACACAGCCGCCTGCAAAACTTTGCGGCCAAAACAAGCATTCGAAGATGCGCTTACGTCAACTTTGTAGAATTTAGTGAAAGTGTGAACGGACGACCAAGTCGCCGCCTAACACACCTGGGAGACAGACGCTTGATGTCGGAAAGCCCAGGAGGTTCCAATTGCCCTGGTGGAATGAGCCGTGACAGGAAAAGAGGGGACCCGCCCCTTTAAGGCATAGGCCTGAACCACATTCTGTCTGATCCATCGAGAAATGGTGGTCGACGAGACTGCTAGACCTTTCTTCGGACCAGCCACTGAGACAAACAGAGAGTCGGACTTCTGGAAAGGAGCTGTAGCAGACAGATACACCCGTAGAGCCCGGACCACATCCAGGGAATGTAAGGCAACTTCTTTCGGGTGTGTTGGCTTAGGACATAGGGATGGTAACACGATGTCCTCATCTAGATGAAATGTCGAAACCACCTTTGGAAAGAAAGAGGGCTGCGGACGTAGCACCGCCTTATCCTTGTGGATGACCAGGTAGGGAGATTTGCATGACAAGGCCGCCAATTCAGAAACCCTCCTGGCAGATGTAATAGCCACCAGAAAGACTACTTTCTGAGAAAAAGTTAACAAGGGAATCTCCCTAATGTTTTCAAATGGCGGTTTCTGAAGCGCCGATAGCGCTAGATTCAGATCCCACGGAGGTAGCGGTGGTCGAACCGGAGGGACTACGTGTCGAACCCCTTGCACAAAAGTACTCACCAATGAGTGAGTCGCCAAGGGACGTTGGAAAAAGACAGCCAAAGCTGATATCTGCCCCTTGATGGTGCTTAAGGCAAGTTTCTGATCCACTCCTCGCTGCAAAAAACAGCAGGATCCTGGAAACTCAGTATGTGCACGGACGCCACCCCATCTCCTCACACATGGAGATGTAAGCCTTCCACGTACGATGGTAAATCTTTCGAGAAGACGACTTCCGTGCCCTCAGCATAGTGGAAATCACAGAGTCTGACAGACCTGGTCCCTTAGCACCTGGTTTTCAACAGCCATGCCGTTAAAACCAGCGATAGTAAAGCAGGATGAAGTATCGGACCTTGCGATAGAAGGTCTTCTCGCATCGGGAAACGTCAGGGAACATCTGCCACCAGTCGTACTAGATCGGCGTACCAAGGACGTTGAGGCCAATCTGAGGCAATCAAAATCAGGCAATAATGCCCCCATGGAGCCACCAACGCGTCTGACGCGTCCGCCCAGGGGTCTCTTGTCCTGGACACAAACCTCTGCACCTTCCGATTGAGTTGAGAGGCCAAGAGGTCCACATCTGGTGTGCCCCACTTTAGGCAAAGGAGCCAGAATACATCCGAATGCAACGACTATTCCCCTTGGTCCAGCATCTGACAACTTAGGTAGTCCGCCTGCCAGTTTTCTATGCCTGGAATGTATATGGCCGACAGGGCCGGCACGTGCCGCTGTGCCCACTGGAGGATGTGAGTGACCTCCTGTGCTGCAGCCTAGCTCCTTGTTCCTCCTTGATGGTTGACATACGCCACCGCCGTGGCGTTGTCTGACTGGATTCTGACCGGACGCCCCTGTAGCCTCCTTGACCATGTGGAGAGGCACTGCCTGATAGCCCGAAGCTCGAGCATATTGATCGACAGTTGGGATTCTTCCCGTGACCAGAGGCCCTGGGCTGACTGTACGCCCAAAACTCCTCCCCCAACCAGTCAGGCTGGCGTCCGTTGTGATCACCATCCAATGGAGAGGAACGATCTCCCGTATCGAAGGGCCGGAGACCTCAGCCACCAGAGAAGGGGATCCCTGACCAGCTGGCTTACCTGAATTTGACAATGCAGGGATAACGGAGATTTGTTCCATTTTGCAGGACTCGAGTGTGAAATTGAGCGTACGGTACCGCTTCGAAAGTGGTTACCATAAGGCCCAGAACTCGCATGCAGAAGCGCAGTGATGACCACCTGCGGTTCATCAACAACTTCACTGCAGCTTGAAGAGTCTGTAGCTTGTCTGAAGGGAGAAAAACTCTCGCTTCTGCGGAGTCCAGCAGTAAGCCCAGGTATTCCAGGCGTTGAGTCAGTACTAACACCGACTTCTGTAGGTTCAGCACCCAACCAAACTCTCGGAGAGTCTGTATGGTGATCGTTACATCCTCCCTTAATTCTGAGGCGGAAGCTGCTCTAAGAAGGAGGTCGTCTAGGTAACCCACGATTGTGATCCCACTTTGCCTTAACAGCGCCAGAATTGGAGCTAACACCTTGGTAAAAACTCGGGGTGCTGACGCCAGGCCAAAAGGGAGAGCCACAAACTTGTAGTGCCCCTCCCCGACTGCAAATCGCAGAAACCTCTGATGCCTGAGGCATATGGGTACATGTAAGTACGCGTCCTTGATATCCAAGGACGCCAGGAAGTCCCCCTGATGGAGTGCAGCGACCACAGAGCCAACTGATTCCATCCTGAACCTTTGCACTTTCACAAAGCTGTTGAGGGCTTTCAAGTCCAGGATTGGACCTACCCCTTCCTTTTTGGGGACCACAAACAGATTGGAGAAGAATCCCTGAAACCTTTCCAGCGTCGGCACAGGTACTATCACCCCGGGCAGCAGCAGGTCTTGTACTGCCCTGAAAAGGACTTTCCGACGAGCTGGAAGCAGATGTAGGTTGGAGGGAAAAAATCTGTTTGGTGAACCAGAAAGAAACTCTATCTTGTATCCCCATGAAACCAGTTTGCAGACCCATTGGTTGGACAGTAGGGAGGTCCACCGGGCTGCAAACTCCCGAAGGCGACCCCCCACCTGAGAGTCGGGCGGGGGCAAACCTTCATGTGGTAACATTTTTGTTCGCAGGCTTGTTTGGCTTGCGAAACCGTGGTCGGTTTTGTCTTTCAGCAGGCGTCTTGTCGGACTGGGAACGCTTACCTGCCAACCCGGCCAGGCAAAAAAGACGTTTCTGAGCGGAAAAAGAGGGCCCTTGCCTACAGTGTGGCTCCTTACCCTTCCTGGACTGTGGGAGTAACGTGCTCTTCCCAACGGTAACATTTTTAATAATGTCATCCAGTGAAGCGCCAAATAGCCTCTCACCTTGGAAGGGCAAATCCGCCAGTGTTTTTTTAGATACCTGGTCCGCAGACCAGCATTTCAGCCAAATCAAGCGCCGTAGCACCACTGCTGATACAGATGCTCTAGAGAGCAGGGGGACTGTATCCAGGGCCGCATCACAGACATACTTAAGGCCATGCACCAACTGATCTTCCAGTTCTACGCAGACTGGGGAAGACTTGCTTCTCCAATTCATGGTGCAATAACTTTGCCCATTCAGTAAGCGTCTGCGACACCAAGGCCGTGGCCAGCACAGGTCATAACGCTGACCCCACCACCGTAAACATGGACCGGGTCACTGCCTTGGCCCTCCTGTCGGCAGGGTCCATGAAGGCAGGAGTCCCTTCTAGTGGAATCGTGGTTACTTTATTTAACCTGGATACCGGGGGGTCAACGACAGGAGGAGATGCCCATTTTTTCAGGAGGCTCTCCTCAAAGGGTTAACGCACTGCCATTCTTCTTGGGACTGAAAAGGCCAATTGCGGGCTTCCCCATTCCTTGTAGATGAACTTATCAAAATAAGTCAAATACGGAAACACCTTAGGCGTACGGGCCGGTTTGCAGGACCCAAAAGGGACCACCACCTCAGCCGAAGTTCCTGCTGCATCCTGTATCTTCAGGGTATTCCGCACCACAGTGATAAGTGCTCCTACTAGTGCTTTTTCCTGCACTAACCCGGACACAGAGTCATTCTCACTGTCCTGGTCCACATCCTCTGACACATCAGAACAGGGGCCGCCCAGTCACCGCAGGGCCAGAGTCTGAATCAGAGCTCTCCCCAGAAGAAGGGGGGTGGAGGCAGGGGGCGTTTTTAACCCCCCTTGCGCCCGCATGCCGCTTTCACCCTGGCAACAAAGGTCTCCAGGACCGCCGACAAAGCGTCCATAGGCACCGCATTTTGAGCAGGTGAGCCGGTTGCAATAGCAGGGATGTCTGGGGAAGAAGCGCCAGCTTCTGACGCCATGCTGACCCTCACTTGCCTGCCACAACTTAGGGACTTAAGGCAAGGTACACAAAATCCCACCCTCCTAGCTGCTTGCAGACTGAGGGGCCCCCCCTCAGGACGCACCACCCCGACCGAGTGCTGCGCTGTGCTGCCGCCATCTGCTCTGCCCTGTATCAGTCACAAAGTGCCCAGAGTAAAAACTGCGCTGTTCTGAGGTACACAGACACCAGCACTAGAGGTAAACCACGCTGAGGCTACAAGAAAATGGCCGATGGCCGTCCCAGCAAAAAAAAAAAATCTCAGCTGAACCTTCTAGAAAATGGCTGAAAGCATATACACTGCATAAGGCTACACAAAAATGGGTGCGACACGCGTGCGGCCTCTCCTCATGGCAAATAGCCTAAGCACCTCACAGTGAAGGAAAAAAACAGGGAAAGAAAAAACGGACCCTAACAGCCAGCGCAGCCCCCCGCCAAGACCCGGAGCCCCCCTGGAGGATCCCCCGGCCAGGTACATACACCGCACCTCATGCCCAGTTACACAGCGGCCCCAGCATGGGGAGGAGGGAAGGAGGGATAGGGAGAGAGGAAAGGGAGAGTGAGAGACCCCTTAGTCGACCTCCCAGGGAATGCCCATCTGCTCCATTCTGCCGAGGCAGGGAGAGCCGTACTTACCCCTCCTGACAGGATTGCTGGACACATTCCATCACAGACCCATCACCGGAGCAGTACGGGCTGGCTGTTGGCCACAGCACACTGAAACACGGACAGCAGTAGCCCGGTCATATGTGTGCCCCGAAGCATATAGCTCACCGGCCGCCCCTGGAGCAGAAGGGGCATGTTGTGGCCCACCAAGCGCATAGCTAGGGTCTGCTCACGCTCGATGGAGACTACAAGGATCTATATTATCCAGTCTGTCACCCAGCCCGACTGTTGATTGCAGATCATAGGATCAAAATTGCAGAAAAAATGAAAAAAATAAAATTCCCAGGACCAAAGGTCCCTTCAGGGAGCCAGGTCCTTCTCCTACACTAGGCAGAAAAAAACTGAGCTGCAGGAAGCAGGGTGAGGGGATATAGCCAGGGGGACCACCCCCTAGGCGGTGCTGTGCAGTCTTGCTGTTTTTACATAGTTACATAGTTACATAGTAGGTGAGGTTGAAAAAAGACACAAGTCCATCAAGTCCAACCTATGTGTGTGATTATGTGTCAGTATTACATTACATATCCCTGTATATTGCGGTCATTCAGGTGATTATCTAATAGTTTCTTGAAGCTATCAATGCTCCCCGCTGAGACCACCGCCTGTGGAAGGGAATTCCACATCCTTGCCGCTCTTACAGTAAAGAACCCTCTACATAGTTTAAGGTTAAACCTCTTTTCTTCTAATTGTAATGAGTGGCCACGAGTCTTATTAAACTCTCTTCTGCGAAAAAGTTTTATCCCTATTGTGGGGTCACCAGTACAGTATTTGTAAATTGAAATCATATCCCCTCTCAAGCGTCTCTTCTCCAGAGAGAATAAGTTCAGTGCTCGCAACCTTTCCTCATAACTAAGATCCTCCAGACCCTTTATTAGCTTTGTTGCCCTTCTTTGTACTCGCTCCATTTCCAGTACTTCCCTCCTGAGGACTGGTGCCCAGAACTGGACAGCATACTCCAGGTGCGGGCGGACCAGAGTCTTGTAGAGCGGGAGAATTATCGTTTTATCTCTGCAGTTGATCCCCCTTTTAATGCATGCCAATATTCTGTTTGCTTTATTAGCAGCAGCTTGGCATTACATGCCATTGCTGAGCCTATCATCCACTAGGACCCCCAGGTCCTTTTCCATCCTAGATTCCCCCAGAGGTTCTCCCCCCCCAGTGTATAGATTGCATTCATATTTTTGCCACCCAAATGCATTATTTTACATTTTTCTACATTGAACCTCATTTGCCATGTAGTCGCCCACCCCATTAATTTGTTCAGGTCTTTTTGCAAGATTTCCACATCCTGCGGAGAAGTTATTGCCCTGCTTAGCTTAGTATCGTCTGCAAATACAGAGATTGAACTGTTTATCCCATCCTCCAGGTCGTTTATGAACAAATTAAATAGGATTGGTCCCAGCACAGAACCCTGAGGAACCCCACTACCCACCCCTGACCATTCTGAGTACTCCCCATTTATCACCACCCTCTGAACACGCCCTTGTAGCCAGTTTTCAATCCATGTACTCACCCTATGGTCCATGCCAACGCACCTTATTTTGTACAGTAAACGTTTATGGGGAACTGTGTCAAATGCTTTTGCAAAATCCAGATACACCACGTCTACGGGCCTTCCTTTATCTAGATGGCAACTCACCTCCTCATAGAAGGTTAATAGATTGGTTTGGCAAGAACGATTCTTCATGAATCCATGCTGATTACTGCTAATGATATCATTCTTATTACTAAAATCTTGTATATAGTCCCTTATCATCCCCTCCAAGAGTTTACATACTATTGATGTTAGGCTAACTGGTCTGTAATTCCCAGGGATGTTTTTTGGGCCCTTTTTAAATATTGGTGCTACATTGGCTTTTCTCCAATCAGCTGGTACCATTCCAGTCAATAGACTGTCTGTAAAAATTAGGAACAACGGTCTGGCAATCACCTGACTGAGTTCCCTAAGTACCCTCGGATGCAAGCCATCTGGTCCCGGTGATTTATTAATGTTAAGTTTCTCAAGTCTAATTTTAATTCCGTCCTCTGTTAACCATGTAGGTGCTTCCTGTGTTGTGTCATGAGGATAAACACTGCAGTTTTGGTTACTGAAGCCCCCCGATTCACTCGTGAAGACTGAGGAGAAGAATAAATTCAATACCTTTGCCATCTCCCCATCCTTTGTAACCAGATGTCCTTCCTCATTCTTTATGGGGCCAATATGGTCTGTCCTCCCTTTTTTACTGTTTACATACTTAAAGAATTTCTTGGGATTTTTTTTGCTCTCCTCCGCTATGTTTCTTTCATGTTCTATCTTAGCCATCCTAATTGCACCCTTACATTTCTTATTGCATTCTTTATAAATTCTGAATGCTGTGGATGATCCCTCAACCTTGTATTTTTGAAGGCCTTCTCCTTTGCTTTTATATGCATTTTTACATTGGAGTTAAGCCATCCAGGATGTTTGTTCGCTCTTTTAAATTTATTACCCAATGGGATACATTGGCTAATGCCCTTATTTAATATGCTCTTAAAGCAAACCCATCTCTCCTCCGTATTCTTTGTTTCTAATATTTTATCCCAATTTATGCCTTTTAGCAAGGTTTGTAGTTTAGGGAAGTTGGCTCTTTTGAAATTTAGTGTCTTTGTGTTCCCTTCATGTCTCCTATTTGTGTGATTTATACTGAAACTAATTGACCTGTGATCGCTGTTACCTAAATTGCCCCGTATTTCCACATCTGTTGTCAGGTCTGTATTGTTGGTAATCAGTAGATCTAGTAATGTTTTATTTCTAGTTTGTGCGTCTACCATCTGACCCATAAAATTGTCCTGCAAGACACTAAGGAACTGGCGAGCCTTAAATGAATGCGCGGTTCCCTCCGCCCAGTCTATGTCTGGATAATTAAAATCCCCCATTATGATAACACTTCCCATCCTTGCTGCTAATCCAATTTGTGATAGGAGATCCGTCTCCACTTCCTCCCTCAGGTTAGGGGGCCTATAGCATACTCCCAGTATTATTTTCCCCTTAGCTTCATCCCTTTGGATAAGCATAAAGCATAAAGATTCCACCTCCTCCCTAGCCCCCTCAGTGATGTCATCTCTCACATTCACTTGTACATTTTTCTTGATATATAGGCATACCCCTCCCCCTTTTTTACCCTCTCTGTCCTTGCGGTATAGGGTATACCCTTGAATGTTTGCCAGCCAATCATGAGAGCTGTTGAACCAGGTCTCTGAAATTCCCACAAAATCCAAATCCTCCTTGTACAACAATATCTCTAGTTCACCCATCTTGTCCGCCAGGCTCCTGGCATTGGTGAACATGCCACATAGTTTAGACCGGTCGCATATTGTCCTCGTATTGGGTGTTTCAAGATTGCAACTTGGACTTGCTACTATACTCACCTTGTGTTTTTGTGCTTTGGTTAACCTACCACTAATGCCCCCAATACTACCCTCTGGAATATCTTCCGCGCTGGCTATCACTGTCTCTGGACCCTCCCCCCCATCGCCTAGTTTAAAAACCCCTCTAACTTTTTGGCCATCTTCATTCCCAGCAGATCTGCACCCTCCTCATTTAGGTGCAGTCCGTCCCTTCTATAGTACCGGTTACCGACTGAGAAGTCGGCCCAGTCCTCCAGGAACCCAAACCCCTCCTTACTACACCAGCTCTTCAGCCACTTGTTTACTTCCCTAATCTCCCTCTGCCTCTCTGGTGTGGCTCGATGTACCGGTAGTATTCCTGAGAACACTACCTTGGAGGTCCTTTTCCTCAATTTAGCTCCTAAGTCCCTAAAATCGTTCTTTAGGACACTCCATCTGCCTCTGACTTTGTCATTGGTGCCAACGTGCACCATGACAGCCGGGTCTTCCCCAGCCCCTCCCAGTAATCTGTCCACAAGATCCGTGATGTGCGCCCGGTAGACAACATACTGTTCGGCGCTTCAGGTCTTGGTTACAGATTGCCCTCTCTGTCCTTCTAAGAATTGAGTCCCCTACCACCAGAATCTGTCTTTCCTTTCCCTTTGCTGCCCCCCCACTCTCACTGGAGGAGTTCTTCCCCTGGCAGCTAGGAGAGTCCCTCATCTCCAGCAGTGCTGGTCCCTGACTGGTTTCACCAATGTCACTCAATGGAGCGTACTTATTGGGATGCTCCAGTCCTGGATCGGCCTCCCTGGCACTTCCCCCTCTACCCCTCCTGACTATCACCCATCTACTCTTTGCTAGTGCCTGCACCTCTTTGTCTCCACCCGCCTCTATGCTGGCCCCTGCCGGCACCTGCCGTGTACGTTCCTGGCTCACCTTTAGTATGGAGGGACTTCTCAGTGCTGACAGTTGCTTCCCCAGATTCAGAACCTGGGCTTCCAGGGAAACAATGTGCTTACATTTTGCACAGCAGTATTCGCCCTCGATCGGATGATCAAGGAACGCATACATGCGGCAAGATGTACAAAGTCGCCTCTCCACACCCGCCGGGCATCGTACCTATTAAATTTGGTGAGGATTTGGGGATTTTACCCTGTCCAAATTACCTAACAACTAGCTTCCTGGCACCAATACTCAAGACAATACACAGGTACACGACAAGACAATACACAGGTACACAATACACAAGTACTAAGGATCCACACACACTACTCAGACAACACTCAGATACTCACACTACACAGGTACTATGACCCCTGTTATAACCTCCTGTTTTAAACTCTTGTTTTTAACTCCCACTTAATCCAGCTCCACTTACACCAAGCTCCACAGCTTCAAACTGAGCACGCTCAGACTGAGTCCTACAACAAGTTAAATAGGCACCTGTGAGCAATTAACCACACCCCTTAATTGATAGACTGATGAAACAAGAAAAAAAAAAAAAAAAAAAAGCTATTTAAAAAATGACAGCAAAAGGCAAATTAAAAACTAAAAGGAAAAGTCCCCAAAATGCAACCCAGCAAACACCAACAGACAGCAACACACACCAACAGACAGCAAGACTTGTATACTCTAACACTTGTTTTTAACTCCCACTTAATCCAGCTCCACTTACACCAAGCTCCACAGCTTCAAACTGAGCACGCTCAGACTGAGTCCTACAACAAGTTAAATAGGCACCTGTGAGCAATTAACCACACCCCTTAATTGATAGACTGATGAAACAAGAAAAAAAAAAAAAAAAAAAAGCTATTTAAAAAATGACAGCAAAAGGCAAATTAAAAACTAAAAGGAAAAGTCCCCAAAATGCAACCCAGCAAACACCAACAGACAGCAACACACACCAACAGACAGCAACACACACCAACAGACAGCAACACACACCAACAGACAGCAAGACTTGTATACTCTAACACTTGTTTTTAACTCCCACTTAATCCAGCTCCACTTACACCAAGCTCCACAGCTTCAAACTGAGCTTGGTGTAAGTGGAGAACATGTTTTACATATTCTGCCTAGTCCTCTCCTGAAGGTGGCGTGATAACCCAAGGTCAACAATTAAAGGAGCTGTGTCCGTCAATGAACGAACGAGAAATTGGCACATGGAGATAAGCATCATTGATTACGATTGACGCCAGAAATTCTCCCCCTTGTAGGATGGAGACTGATCGGATTGACTCCATGCGAAAGGAACAGATATTCAAAAACTGGTTTAGATCTTTGAGATCTAAAATGGGTCTGACATCCCCGTTTGGTTTTGGAACCATGAAAAGGTTTGAATAAAACCCTAATCCTTGCTCTTCCAAGGGGATCACCAATATCACTCTTTGAGACAGATGATCCAAAGCTAGAGAGAGAGAGACTTCTTTTTCACTGGATCTCTGGAAACATTTGATCTGAGAAAACGAGGAGATTGGAACTCTCGGAACTCTAGTTTGTAACCTAGAAAAATTGAGGGAGCCACCCATCTGTCTTGACATTGTTCCTGCCAGACCCTTGAAAACTGTAGAAGCCTTCCCCCCCACTCGAGCGAGCGGGGGTACCCCTTCATAAGGAGGCTTTAGTATTTTGTTTTGTGGGTTTCCTCCCCCAGGTCCTCTTTTGGCCCTATGACTGACCCTGAGGTTTACCTCTTGAACCTGACGGTGGAGGCCGTCGTGACTGCCTGGAGGCTGATGCCCCCTGCACTGGAGAAGAAGCACGTTTAAAAGAAAAATGCTTAAACTTCTTCTTAACCGGTAAAAGGGAACTTTTCCCATTAGAAATTCTTTGGATTTACTTATCCAGATTGTCTTCAAATAACTGTTCACCATGAAATTGGAAACTGGCCAAGAGCTTTTTGCATGGCGCTTCGGCTGACCAATTTTTCAACCATAGGATTCTACGCACATGTATCAGCCCTAGCATGAGCTATGAGGCCTAGCAAATAGAATCTTTCATAGCGTTTACTGTAAAACACAACGCTTCTGATATCCCGGCCAAATCCAGGGCCTGCTGATCAGGAATAACCTTGAGCACCTCTATAAACTGGTTCTTTAAGAACTTAGGTACACCAATCGCTGTCTGCGCAGGCTGAACCACAGAACCTGCGAGCAAAATATAGTTTTTAAAAAGGAATTCCAACTTCTTATCTGTTGGATCCTTTAGCATATGAGCACTGTCTACTAGACAAGTCAGGTTTTTGTTTACAGAGGATATAGCAGCGTTAATTGCTGGAACTCCCCATTTCTTATAGAATTCTTCCTCCATAGGAAAAAGTATTGAAAACTTTTTTGGAAGAAAAAACTGTTTAGCTGGGTGCTCCCACTCAGAATACATAAGCTTTTTTAGCCATGAATGGATAGGAAAAGCATGAACAGATTAGGGAGGCTTTAGTGAACCAAAACCAGAAGTGGGCTCATCGACTGACTGCGTTATTGGCAGTAAAAACGTGGAGCGGACCAATTCAGTGAGAGACTGTACCAACAACCTTTCCTGCGAACCTGATACTTCTGTATTAGGTTCTTCGGAAGAGGAGACATCAGCCTCTTCCTGGTCCCTTGAGAGAAATTCGTCATCTCTCACCCCTTGTTCCTCAGCATGAGGGTCCTGAGCAACGGACGGGGACTTGCTACGCTTAGTCCCACTCTGGGATGCGATTAAAGCATCATTTTTTTGCTCCAAACTTAAAATGGTTGAAGAAAAAAACTCCTTAGTAATATACACAGGGGCTGCAGGGTTAAGAGCAGCTGCAACACTTGCCCCTCCTGATGGCTCACTCTGACTAGCCATATTACTCTCAGGGGAGGATGCCATCCTTTTTGAGATGGTTCTAGGCTTCTGTGTGACTATAGTCTTTCTAGACTTCTAGACTTTCTAGACTTTTTTTAAAAGTATTTTTTACCCCCCTTCCGACCATAGCCCGATGCACAAAGCAGAGGTACTACCAGAAGGAATGCATCCACTACTTGAGCAATAATCCAGCTCTGCTGCTGCTATTAAAGCTCAGCCTGATGCAGTAGTAAATGTGTCAAAAGGAATGCCTGTGTCACCAAACCTCTTACATGCCACCTTTGCTCTTGTGTCCCTCCGCAGCTTGCAATAGCAACAATGGTGCCTTTTAAAAAACACCCCTTCCCGTGCTGGACGTTGGAGGACGCCAACGCTGCGCTAAGCCCCGCCCCCCCACTGTCTATGGCCCTTACTCTTTCCTTCAAAAAATAGCTTTTCCCACGCGAGTGCAGGCTTCAATCCTATGGGATCACAGAGAGAGAGAGAGGAAGGCATGGCGAAGGGGGGGGGTCTTGGAAGCCGCCTAGCAGCGTGCCATTCACGCTTTTTTTTTAAGTGCTCCTTCCTCGAGAACAGGGGAAGAAAAAATAGGACAGGGGGGCGTCTGGTGGGGAGGAAAACCCCCCCCAGACTTACCGGAGGTCTGCTGCCATCTGGAGGAAGAAAACTGCTGTTTCCTGGACACATCGTGAGCTCTCTGAGAAGCATGAGACGGTAAGTGCTCTATACAGCCCCCAGTGGTGACACATAGGCATGACAACATTTACAAAATTAAAGGAGACATTCATAGGAAAATTTTGAAAAATTCTTAGAAAACTCCACTTACCTTGCCCGCCGCAAGGTTTTCTGTGGTAAACCAACAGACCCAATCTTCACCCTTCACGGTGGGTTCCGTTAAACCTTCAGGAGCTGGGGATCCTCAGTGAAACCCACAATCCTGGACCTGTATTAGTACCACCGCCAGTAAAACTTTATGGCCTTAATACCAAAAAGTGCTGGATCTTGGGGTCCAGCTATCTAAAAAGAGAAGCGTTACAGGCAAGACCTCGTTTCTTCGGATACAAGGCCTGGGTACCATTCAATTCGGCTAAAAAGACACTTTGAATGGATCCGGCTGCATGGCTAGCCCCAGCAAGGATTGCTCCAGTGGAGCTCAGCACAGCACATCTTCACTCGTGACCAACACCTTACACACTGGCGATAACTGAGGTACTCCCAGTAGTGGGAGGGGTTATATAGGGAGTGCACTTTTTGTCTTAGGGCGTGCCAGTAGCCATCATCTGAAGGTGGCCTATAACCCACATAGTAACTACTATGGCTCTGTGTCCCGTGATGTACGATAAGAAATTAAATTTAACAAACGGCTGATGTAATCTGACAAAGTCAGTGAGCTAGGTAACGTTAACCGAAGGATGCATACTTGCACATCTGCAACTGCACATACTTTTGCTGTCTCTTCAAAGTACAGCCCCCATCCCTTCTGTTTTTCTGGCTCTCTATCCAAAGTCCAATCCCCTCCCCAATTATTCTTTCTCTCCAAAGTGAACCCCCCTCCATTTTTCTGTCTCTCCAAAGACCAGCCACACCCCCACCCCCACCCCCACTGTTTGACTCTCCAAAGTTCAGCCTTCATCTTTCTACCTCTCCACAGTCCAGCCTCTACCCATTTTTCTGTTTCCCCATAACCCCCCCCCCCCCATTTTTTCTGCCTCTCCTAATCAAGTTCATCGTTTTTGTCTCTCCGAAGTCCAGCACATCCACCACCCATTTTTTCTGTCACTCCAAAATACAGCCCCCAAAATCGACCCTCCCTTCATATCTCTCACTCCTCAAAGTCCAGTCCTCACCCATTTTTCTGTCTCTCCAAAGTCCAGACCCCCCCCCCCCCCCCCGTTTTCTCTCTCCCCAAATTCCAGCCCACATCCCCCCCCTTTTTTTTCTGCCTCACCCCAACAATAGTGAAGCTACAGTAGCTGGATCTGTGCTGGGGCTTGGGAGAAGTGTGCAGAGCATCATATTGCTATGAACTCTAAATATATAAGCCTACACTGCTATGGACTTTTAATATACAGACTGGAACTTAGGGGTTTGAATCACCCTTACTTTGTGCTAGCTCTATACATTTTTACAGATTGTATCTGTGAGGACTTGGGAAGCCCAGTGTGGCAGTGGAGGGAGGAGGAGCTCAGAGTATTAAGCACAGTGTCAATAGCAGTCTGGGGGGAATTTAATTGAATCAGGAAGGTGGGGGGGCACATACACCCCCAGCACTCCCCTTGATCTAGCCCTGCTTCAGCAGTGCTTCAATCCTTTTCCCTCTAACATCTCTGGCCCCAAACAGACACCAAAGTTCTCAATTTCTACTATGACCCCATCAAATATAGCTTTTCTGACCTCTGCTGGGCCCCCATAAGGCACTGATGTTTGCCCTTTATATATCTGCCACCAGCCATACACTAGTGTTCTCCTTTTCTGCTCTGGCTTTTAACAGACACCAATGTTTCAATTCTCTGCCCTGGCTTTTATTAGATATCCATGTTTCCTCTCTCTCTCACAATCACCCATGGTCACCCTTAATGCCCAGTTTCTCCTCTGAATCTTCCACTAATTTCTGATGTTTCTCCCTGTCCTCAAATCCTTTATCTATGCTCACATCTATGTGTCCTATTTAGCTCCTTTCCTATCTTGTGTAATGGTTGGTTTGGCAGTTCAGGTAAAGATAGCTGTGGTTGACACAGTTTTTATCCAGTAAGATACATGCAACTGTGCAGAAAAATCTTGAGAAAAGGTGATGCCGGATTTGTCACCTGTAGCTCTTTTTCTCTTGAGCTACGCCAATGTAAAACCGAATGTTTAGCACACTAAAACCCTCATACTAAAAAAAAAAAAAAAAACTCCCCCCCCCCCTCACTGGAGTCAGTGGAAAGATGTATATAAGCCAATAAAATAACAATTTACAGACATTTATACATTTATCAGTAAGGTAGTTAATAATTGGTGAGTTACATGATAAATGACGTACACAAGAATTGTGCTTGCACAAGCAATTAAAATGGCATAACTAGAAAAGTAAGCAAAATGAGACAAACAATGTATAAAACAACACTAATGAATAAAATAAACCCAGCAGACAGAAGTCTAAGGGTGGAGGAGAGAGTGTGAAGATGTGGAAGTAAAAATTCCTCAAAATAGCGAGACTTAATGAGATGCAGAGTGAGAGAGGAGGGAGGTGTGACTCTGTGTGACGATACATTCATAAACCTGTCACACTTCAAGTGTTTTCCTGTGTGAATGTATATTATATATATATAGGACACACGCATTCCAAAGATAGTACTGTGCATTAATATTCAAAAACGTGTGTTTTAACGTGTAATTTTTCTGCGGAAATACAATTTTCTCATATATAGAACAGGCAGACGTCATTGTGTAGAACCCAGGGGTCCAGCTGTAGAATAAATGTCGCAATTTAATTTTTCACCACAGAACTCGCCATTCTCTAGAGACAGCGGAGGAAGAACAAGGTAGAGAGGAGAAAAACTGAAATATAGGCCTTACCCTAAGTAATATCTCATGCTTCCCATTTATTTCTTCTGTCTGCTGAAACAATTGACTTGGGAACTGCATGGAAATAAATGTTAATGTGATAAATAAGGTTAAATGGTACATCACATTAGACACTACCCTACAGAATTTTTTAGCATTATGAAGTACTTCAATATTGCCTTTAATTACCTAGCTAACCACTCTTATGATTGCACCTATGCTTTTCCCATGGTGATCAAAGAGCAGATCAGAGGAATGGGTGGTAGGACAGGGAGTGTTTGTGTTTTTTTTTTTTTTTTTTTTAAATGATGGACAATCGCTTAAACCCTTTCACTGTTAGGGCCATTTTTGCAAACTCAAACATTTTTTGGGGGGCAGGGGGGATTTTAAGTACTTGAGTATAACTTTAATTTTTTACACTTTTTAAATTTTTTTTTCTAAACTTTTTTTTATCACATAGGTGACAAAAGTCCCCTAAGTCAGTGTTTCTCAACTCCAGTCCTCAAGGCGCCCCAACAGGTCATGTTTTCAGGTTTTCCCTCAGATGAAACGGCTGTGGTAACTGATCAAATCACCTGTGCAAAATAATGAGAGTACAGATGACACCAAGACCTGGAAGTGATGTTTTACATATCACTTCTGGGTGATTAGCAGGAAGGGGGGGGGGGTTGATCAGCAAACAGACATTCGCTGATCTCCCTATCCTCTACCCAGCAGCACCCACCATGCTGGAGCTCTGGAAACATAGCAAGGGGGGGAGACCATCAGTTACAGAGGTGTTAGGAAGCGATCTGCACAGCTGCCGGATCATTTCCATCTGACAGTCAACTTGTTAGATTTACACACATTGCAACCGCCAGTGTAATACCCCCCACTGCCACCAATGTTATACATATGACATTGGCAGTAAAAAGGTTAAACTAGTAGAGGATTTTGGGGAGATGGGCAAAGGTACCAATGATTAATTTTGGCCAACAGAAGGTGCTAAGTTCATAGTTGAGTGGGACAGGGATTTACATTCACCAACAGATTTGCATTAAACCTGTACGCCGAGATAAAATATTGTCTAGATAGAAGAGCCATGTGTATTCTAAAGTAGATCTTGGTTTGCTTGTGTATTTCTTTCAGATCTTTGCAGTAATCCAACATGAAAAAGACCAGTCACTGCTGCTCTCTTTCCCTGTGCAGGGTGACTGGTCTTGTATCCACCTCCTATTGTAATTTTACGGCTCACAGCCTGTAGTTGGTGGGCCTGCTGGGTCCCTCCCACAGCTCTACTCTCTGCACAGGACATGTATAGTTCTGTGATGTCACTGCTAATTTACAGGGTAATATCTGGGTCTGCATAGGCATTTGTTACACACAGCGTATTTATATAAATGAACTTGTGTCTGGAGTTCAGCTTTGAGCTCCCATTTATGAAGACAGAACTCCACTACTCACATTGTTGGCTGAACCTGAACACATACACATCATTTTTTTATTTTATTTAATGTTTTCAATAGACATTGTTGCTCTGCATGTTGCAAAAGGTCAAATGAAAAGAGAAATATTCAATACACATCACACATACACTACAAACCCAAAGAAAACTAGAGAAATTATTCCAACTTCTGCAAACACTTCCTTTTCAATTCATCACTAAGCCCCCTTTCACACTGGGTTGGGGGCGGCGCCGGCGGTAAAGCGATGCTATTTTTAGGGGTGCTTTACCATCGTATTTGCGTAGGTATTTGGCCGCTAGCCGGGCGCTTTTAACCCCTGTTAGCGGCCGAGAAAGGGTTAAAACCAGCGCTTTGCTGGTGGTATAGCTGCGCTGCCCATTCATTTCAATGGGCAGGAGCAGTGGAGGAGCGGTATACACACCGCTCCTTCACCGCTCCAAAGATGCTGCTAGCAGGACTTATTTTACCGTCCTGCCAGCGCACCGCTCCAGTCTGAAAATTCCCGGGGCTTTCACACTGAAGAGACAGGAGCGGCTCTTTCAGGGCGCTTTGCAGGCGCTGTTTTGAGTGCTGTAGCGCCTGCAAAGCGCCCCAGTATGAAAGGTGTCTAAGAAATTGTTTTGAAGTGATCAGAAATGCCAACAAACGTTAAATTGTCATTTCAAAGTCATCAATTGCTTAAGGTTGAATTGAAATGTGTGATCATCCTAAAATAGTTAAGATTATCATAATAATACAGGACATCTGAAGTTCATAATAAGGGAAAACTCAGGTTTTGAACAAAGCCAGAGCGCAGGAAACAATCTCTTCAGACACCAAGGATTTAAAGCAGGTCTCAGTCTCAATGGGACCTGTCTGTCCCATAAGAGGATTACCGATTTAATTACAGATCATCTCGCTGACCTGTGTCATGGCCATACTGAGGGTGGGTGTTGCTGTGGCGAGAGCTGCTCTGAAACAGGGTTACAACCCTCTGACCCTTATTATGTCAACTCAAAATAAATAATATATTGCAGGTCAGTTTCTTAATTCATAATGATGGTGTTTGAGCACAGGTTCTACAGTACTTCTATTTCACTTTACGTTTATTTATTATAGGCTCTTAAATTGGTAATTTTTGTATTACTCAGATTACATTCCGTATGATATTCCATTTATTTTATTTCAAAAGGGTAAAATGGAACCCTAAGAAAATGTAATTGAATAGTGCTTAAAGCTAAAATTTAGAAAAAAAAAAAAACTACTGCTTTAGTGACGTTACATACCTGTAAAGAAATCTGTACCTCCAGCGCTGCAATAGTGAATCTGTAGTGATGCTGGTCCAACGAGGACCTGGACCCTCCTCCCCAATTGAGAAAAGTTATTTTATTACTTACACTGCATGTAGCACAATCTCTGAATGGGGGGAATTCAGATGAATGACAGGATCCTCTCCCCCATTTAAAGACCATGTTACATGCAGTGTAGACTATGCACAGGTTTTTCTCAATGGAGGAGGAGGAGGCAGGTCCCCGTCAGACCATCTTCACTGCAGACCCAAAGCAATTAAACTATTGCAGCACCGGAAGTTCAGAGACAAGAGGACGACCAGCAACCCTGCACAGAAGATTTCTGAAAGATCCAGTTGCCCGCACGGCATGGGGCATACCGTACTTCATTACAGGTAAGATATGTCACTATAGCTTTTTTTTTTTAGCTAAACTTCAGCTTTTATTATCCAAAAACTAACCTTCAATAGACAGTACAGTAAGTAAATAGGACAGTATTAAAATAACAAACCACTGCCACATCCTCAATGCTGTAAATGAAAAATTTTACTACTGCACAAATAGTTTGGTGCAAACACTCTAGGCTTAAGAACTTACAGGTAAAAATGTATCTAAACCCAAAAACAAAAAAAGTTATATAGTGCAGCTTACCAATCCTTAAAGGGTAACTCCACTTTCGTGGGGAAAAAAAATTGCAAATAAAGAAAAAATAATATAGCGTATACAATTGCGACACAAGTCATATTGTAATTGAATGTTATTAAACATTACCTTTCCTTTTCAATCTGCAGTCACTGTAATTTTCTGTAAATGCAGTGAAATATGGCTACCTGGAGTTGTTTTGTACACAGAGTGTGTACTGACCACCCCCCAGAAATATCATTTCCTGCTTGTGTGATTGGCTCACCAATTTCCCCAGAAGTCTGCCTAAGATACAAGTCAGATTTCAGGCATCCCCTGCAACAAAAATGTCATTTTTGGTGAGATACTCCCAATAGGAACACGCCTAAAGGGATGCAGGCCCAGCAGAGTAGTGCTCATTAGTGCTCTGCAGATGCACATCTGATAGATAATTATGAAACCACTCCCATTAGACCCACTCATCACAGGGGCACATACAGGGATTTCTTCAGAATAACAAAAGGTAGGAATTTGCAACAAAGGTTGTTATAATTCTTGCAATGTACATAGATCACCCAGAGGGGAATATTTTTTTCTCAACAAAAGTGGAGTTACGCCTGGTGGTTCAAGCCAGTAAAACACGCTCTCTTAGGACACCTCCGCTCTATAGAAGAGAAATGGAGCCACCTTTGGACAGCAGCATTGTCAACCTGCAGGGAGGGTAGAGTCCCTCCCTACAGTCAACACTTTTTAAGCAGGTACAGCAATATATATTTTTTTTAATTTTATATTAAAGGGGTTAGGTGAAAAAACTTCTGTCACTGACCAGCCCCCCCCCCCGTTTTACTCACTTGAGCCCCGTAATTCCCACGCTGGCGACGCGCTCTTCCCCCCTGCCCGTTGTCGTGATTGGATAGATTGATAGCAGCGCAGCCATTGTCAATCAGGCGTTGGGGGGGGGGCAAGTCCAGCATTCTGCATCTATGGATGCAAATGCTGGACTCAGGAGCGCGCCCGCAAGGTAACCCCCCCCCGGGAGAGGGCTTCTTCTAGGGGGTTATACGATTCGGGAAGGAGCTACCAGCACCGCCCAGGGTCCTCGGGGCCACTCTGTGCAAAACGAACTGCACAGTGGAGGTAAGTATGAAAGACACATCCACGCCAGTTTAAATAGCATTTGATCTGTGGGTTGGATGTGCCGCTCCCCTTTCCATGACACAGCTTGTACCCATTTGGGGTGTCCAGAGAGGGGCAGCTCTTCCCCTCCATATGTTTGATTGATGTACCGGCGCCCACTAACCACAGTTGTTTATATATATATATATATATATATATAAACTCATTCTCTTATACGTTGCATTACTATGGATTTATTGTTCCGCTATGTAAAATTATGTATCAATGACTCTATTTTCTCTGAAAAAATTCAATAAAAACTATTGAAAGTTAAAAAAAAAACAAAAAAAACCCAAAGCTTTACAATCACTTTAAGGTTTTAAAACAATTAATAAACTGTAAGCACCCCAGTCAGATAGTTTGTCTCAACCTACTGACACTTTGACTGGACAGCTTGGCAGGTTATAGGAATTCAAAAATAACAGACTTACTGGCTAGTTTATCAGATAACAGAAAAAAAAGCCTAAAAAAGAACATTAATGCAGCAAGAATATTTAAGGATGGGTAAGCTGCTATATCTTAATTTTTTGCTTTTAGGTTTAGCTACACTTTAATGGGACTAAAACAAGAAAATGATGCACTCACAGAGATAGACTTTATTGTAGTGAAACTCCAGCAAAACCTTTTTTTTTTTTTTAGTTTTAGTTAGTTTTTTTTTTTTAGTTTTGAAAGAGAGTAGGAAAGAAACACACCCCAGAAGGTTTTTATTGCTGTCTTGGTTTCCATTGGGGAGATTTTCTCTCATTTTCTGTCCAGTTAGAGGTACAAGTGAGGAGAAATCCCCATTATGCTTTGGGGCCGTTTCTCTGCTAAAGGTACAGACCGACTTTGCCGCATTGAGGGGCGGCCAATGGATGGGGCAACATACTGTAAAATCTTGCATGAGAACCTTCTTCCCTCAGCCAGAACAAAAATGGGTCGTGGATGGGTCTTCCAGCATGACAATAACCCAAAACATACTGCCAAGGCAATAAAGGAGTGGATCAAGAAGAAGCACATTAACCTCCCTGGCGGTATTCCCGAGTGTGGCTCGGGGTTAAAATTCAGTACCATTAGCGGTAACCCCGAGCCACACTCGGGATCGCATTGCAGGATCCTGGGGCGGCTTTACTTACCTTGTCCCCGGGATCCTGCGATGTCACTCGCAGTGTCCGAGGGCTCCGTCCTCCTCCGAAGCCTCTCCGTGCCAGGCTCCGTTCCCTGCGAGCGGCGCGACGCACGGGGGCGGAGCCTGGCGGCAAATTCAAAAAAATGTCAAAATCATAACACATACAGTACTGTAATCTTACAGATTACAGTACTGTATGAAATGATTTCACATCCCTTTTGTCCCCAGTGCTCTGGCCCATGCCCTGCATGCAGTTTTACATGATATACACTGTTCTTTCTGCCTGGAAACTAGAGATTGTCCATAGCAACCAAAAAGTGTCCCTTTACGTCAAAAGTGGCTTTAGACCAGCTAGAAAACAGCGATAGTAAATTAGAACACTTGCAGAATTGAGCGATAGTGAATTGTGGGGAAATTTATTTTATTACTATTTTTTTAAATTTTTTTTAATTATTTATTTTTATTTATTATATTATAATTTATGTTTTTGTGTTTCAAACTTTATCATACCCGGGATATCTACTAGACTCTGGTTTGGACAGATTTAAGTGTGTTATTGTTAAGATTTACAGACCTACAATATAAAACGCCAAATTTCCATGCAAAATAATTGTACCGCTTTCAGCACCTAAAATCCGAAAGAATCATACCGCCAGGGAGGTTAAGGTCATGGAGTGGCCTAGCCATTGTAATGCTGATCATGTTAATGAGCTTTTCTTTATCACATGGAGAATATTGCTTCCACTTTTATTCCATTCATTCACTTCTTTTTGAAACAACTTGATAATCGTTCTAGAGATCTTCCTCCAATCAACAGCTGTGCGGATATTCCCTGGACTTGTAATTGTGCATTTTATGGTGATAATCTATAATCATTGGTGGAGCCAAAACTTCCATGAAAACATCTTCTCAATACATGTCTGTGTATTGTGCATTCTGGACAATTCATTTCCCCATACACTGTGCAATCTGATTGCATGACATTTAAATCAAATCATCTATCTGAGCAATTCTTTCCCCATACACTGTGCAATCAGATTGCACAGTGTATGGGGAAAGAATTGCTCAGATAGAAGATTAGATTTACACGTCATGCAATCAGATTGCACAGTGTATGGGGAAATGAATTGCTCAGACAGAAGGTTAGATGTAAACGTCATGCAATCAGATTGCACAGTGTATGGGGAAATGAATTGCTCAGACAGAAGGTTAGATGTAAACGTCATGCAATCAGATTGCATAGTGTATGGGGAAATGAATTGCTCAGATAGATGATTCGATTTAAACATCATGCAATCAGATTGCACAGTGTATGGGGAAATGAATTGTCCAGAATGCACAATACGCAGACATGTATTGAGAAGATGTTTTCATGGAAGTTTCGGCTCCACCAATGATTATAGACGATCACCATAAAATGCACAATTACAGGGAACATCCGCACAGTTGTTGATTGGAGGAAGATCTCTAGAATGAATATTGAGTTGTTTCAAGAAGAAATGAATGAATGGAATAAAACTGGAAGCAATATTCTCCATGTGATAAGGAAAAGTTAATTAACATGATCAGCATTACAATGAGCAAGTGCCTGTTCTGTATTTAAGAATGTGTCTGCACCCATGCAGCTGGTTTCTATTCGTTTAAGTATGCGCCATGTTGCAATAACTATTCCTGAGCATGCAAATGCGCCAACATGTTCATAAATCAGCCCCTCTGTCTCTATCATTTAAAATACACTTTTGATAAAAATAAATTATAGACCCTTAATTTCTTTGTAAGTGAGCAAACTTACACAATCTGCAGGGGATCATCAAATAACTCAACACACAACCATTAAAGGAGAAGTCCAACCTGAGCTTGTATGGCTGGACTTCTCCTATGGGTCACAGGAGTGCAATTCGTTTTGCAATCCTGTGACCCATTCTCAGCAGAGAGGTCTGAAGTCCACTCTCTGCTGACGTCACACAGATCAGTCCAGGCACCGTACCATTTTGACTCTGGATCCGCCAGGTTCCTGGACTGATTGCAGTTTTAGCCTCTCAGCGAGCCGCTGAGACGGCCGCTCCCCGCCCCTCCACAGCTCCACGCTCCAGTGAGTGTGGAGAAGCAGAGCAGGAGAGCTGCTGATTGACAGTCAGCAGCTCTCTGTTTGGGGAGTCAAGAGAACCAAGCCATCGGCGATGTTCGACCACTCAGTTCTCAGTGCTGCATCCACCTAGGTAAGTATGACTGGGGAAAAAACCCAAACCCATACTTCTCTTTTAACATCTAAACCGCTGGCAACAAAAAAGTGAGTGCACCTCTAAGTGAAAATGTCCAAATTGGGCCCAAAGTGTCAATATTTTGTGTGACCAGCATTATTTTCCAGTACTGCCTTAATCCTCTTAGAGTTCACCGGTGCTTCACAGGTTGCCACTGGAGTCCTCTTCCACTCCTCCATGACGACATCACGGAGCTGGTGGATGTTAGAGACTTTGTGCTCCTCCACCCTCCATTTGAGGATGCCCCACAGATGCTCAATAGGGTTTAGGTCTGGAGACATGCTTGGCCAGTCCATCACCTTTACCCTCAGCTTCTTCAGCAAGGCAGTGGTCGTCTTGGAGGTGTGTTTGGGGTCGTTATTTTGGAATACTGCCCTGCGGCCCAGTCTCCAAAGGGAGGGGATCATGCTCTGCTTCAGTATGTCACAGTACATGTTGGCATTTATGGTTTCCTTAATGAACTGTAGCTTTCCAATGCCGGCAGCACTCATGCAGCCCCAGACCATAACACTCCCACCACCATGCTTGACTGTAGACAAGGCACACTTGCCTTTGTACTCCTCACCTGGTTGCCACCACACACGCTTGACACCATCTGAACCATTTATCTTGGTCTCATCAGACCACAGGACATGGTTCCAGTAATCCATGTCCTTAGTCTGCTTCTCTTCAGCAAACTGTTTGCGGGCTTCTTGTGCATCATCTTTAGAAGAGGCTTCCTTCTGGGATGAAAGCCATGCAGACCAATTTGATGCAGTGTGCGGCGTATGGTCTGAGCATTGACAGGCTGACCCCCCATCCCTTCAGTCGCTGCAGAAATGCTGGCAGCACTCATACATCTATTTCCCAAAGACAACCTCTGGATATGACGCTGAGTGTGTGCACTCAACATCTTTGGTCGACCATGGCGAGGCCTGTTCTGAGTGGAACCTGTCCTGTTAAACCACTGTATGGTATTGGCCACCGTGCTGTAGCTCAGTTTCAGGGTCTTGGCAATCATCTTATAGCCTAGGCCATCTTTATGTAGAGCGAGAATTCTTTTTTTCATATCCTCAGAGAGTTCTTTGCCATGAGGTGACATGTTGAATTTCCAGTGACCAGTATGAGAGAGTGAGAGTAATAACACCAAATTTACCACACCTGCTCCCCATTCACACCTGAGACCTTGTAACACTAATAAGTGACATGACACCAGGGAGGGAAAATGGCTAATAGGGCCCAATTTGGACATTTTCACTTAGGGGTTTACTCACTTTTGTTGGCAGCGGTTTAGACATTAATGGCTGTATGTTGAGTTTTTTGTGAGGACAGCAAATTTACACTGTTATACAAGCTGTACATTCACTACTTTACATTGTAGCAAAGTGTCATTTCTTCAGTGTTGTCACATGAAAAAATATAATAAAATATTTACAAAAACGTGAGGGGGTGTGAGATACTGAGATATCTATATATATATATCTATCTATAGATATATATATATCTATAGATAGATATACAGTGGGGATGGAAAGTATTCAGACCCCCTTTAATTTTTCACTCTTTGTTATATTGCAGCCATTTGATAAAATCATTTAAGTTCATTTTTTTCCTCATTAATGTACACACAGCACCCCATATTGACAGAAAAACACAGAATTGTTGACATTTTTGCAGATTTATTAAAAAAGAAAAACTGAAATATCACATGGTCCTAAGTATTCAGACCCTTTGCTCAGTATTTTAGTAGAAGCACCCTTTTGATCTAATACAGTCATGAGTCTTTTTGGGAAAGATGCAACAAGTTTTTCACACCTGGATTTGGGGATCCTCTGCCATTCCTCCTTGCAGATCCTCTCCAGTTCTGTCAGTTTGGATGGTAAACGTTGGTGGACAGCCATTTTTAGGTCTCTCCAGAGATGCTCAATTGGGTTTAAGTCAGGGCTCTGGCTGGGCCATTCAAGAACAGTCACGGAGTTGTTGTGAAGCCACTCCTTCGTTATTTTAGCTGTGTGCTTAGGGTCATTGTCTTGTTGGAAGGTAAACCTTCGGCCCAGTCTGAGGTCCTGAGCACTCTGGAGAAGGTTTTCATCCAGGATATCCCTGTACTTGGCCGCATTCATCTTTCCCTCGATTGCAACCAGTCGTCCTGTCCCTGCAGCTGAAAAACACCCCCACAGCATGATGCTGCCACCACCATGCTTCACTGTTGGGACTGTATTGGACAGGTGATGAGCAGTGCCTGGTTTTCTCCACACACACTGCTTAGAATTAAGGCCAAAAAGTTCTATCTTGGTCTCATCAGACCAGAGAATCTTATTTCTCACCATCTTGGAGTCCTTCAGGTGTTTTTTTAGCAAACTCCATGCGGGCTTTCATGTGTCCTGCACTGAGGAGAGGCTTCCAACGGGCCACTCTGCCATAAAGCCCCGACTGGTGGAGGGCTGCAGTGATGGTTGACTTTCTACAACTTTCTCCCATCTCCCGACTGCATCTCTGGAGCTCAGCCACTGTGATCTTTGGGTTCTTCTTTACCTCTCTCACCAAGGCTCTTCTCCCCCGATAGCTCAGTTTGGCCGGACGGCCAGCTCTAGGAAGGGTTCTGGTCGTCCCAAATGTCTTCCATTTAAGCATTATGGAGGCCACTGTGCTCTTAGGAACCTTAAGTGCAGCAGAATGTTTTTGTAACCTTGGCCAGATCTGTGCCTTGCCACAATTCTGTCTCTGAGCTCTTCAGGCAGTTCCTTTGACCTCATGATTCTCATTTGCGCTGACATGCACTGTGAGCTGTAAGGTCTTACATAGACAGGTGTGTGGTTTTCCTAATCAAGTACAATCCATATAATCAAACACGGCTGGACTCAAATGAAGGCGTAGAACCATCTCAAGGA